>NW_026111562.1:450000-475000 GCF_024679095.1 Eriocheir sinensis | reverse complement strand
CTACAAACGTTTGGTTAGCGACGGTACGCTTGGTTAGCGATGGTATGCTTGGTTAGTTATGGTACACTTGGTTAGCGATGGTACACTTGGTTAGCGATGATATGCTTGATTAGCGATTAGCCCACGCATGTGAGACCAGGTCCACCACGCGTGGCTATTTTTTTTTTTTAGAACGCGCAGCCCAACGGTTGCCGTGCTGAGGGCTGGGCCTGTTCAGCCCAAGTCCCGGATGACCTTGAGTCATGGCTCAGGGCTGTTTTGGGATGGTTAGCGATTAGCCCACGCATGTGAGTATACGGTAGGGATTTTCCTTACTTTCGAGAACAGGGAATTTTCCCTAATCTAGGGATTTTTCTAGGGATATTTTGAAAGCCCATTTTTCAGTGATTTTGGCTTCCCCCCCAAACCCAGGTTCCCCACAGTTCCCCAGGCTTGTCTTGGGGGGTAGGGGGGGCTGGGGTGGTGGAGGGGGAGAAGTAGTTGTTCCCTAGTTTTACCGAAATTCCTTACATTTAGGGATTTTTTTCGTCCCACCGCCACTTAAATGAGTGTTTGCGACGAATTTAGTGTTCCCCATACAGAAACCACGCATTCTCACTGGATCTCCAAGCTTGTTTTGGGAGAGAAGCGTAGTGAACCCACCAAACGATGCTCACCTCACCACCGTCTGGCGTGGCGCCAGAGGCCATCTGCACCTACATAAACCGCCTACATCACACTCATGCCCACTCTAGCACCGGTGCCAGTAGGTTGTCGCCTCATCGCAAGGTTTCTGTCCTGATAGCAGCGTCCGTGGCACCAAACACGATGTATCTTCATTGTTTATCACTGACACAAACAAAACCACCGGCTAACCGTGAACCGTCCAACACCGCGTCTTAAACAGTACTGCGGGGTCTACACCAAGTGCAGGCTCTCGAACCTCCTGCCCGAGCTGTTCGAACATGTGGATCCTGACTGACCATATTCTGAATCTGCTTCACGGGTTTGTGTTCCCAATATACAAGGTGATTGTGGCTATTGACTCCGCGCCTCCAGCATACGATAATACGCCTCCATTTATCATAGTTAAAAAACAAAATACATGTCCCTCAACCATAATATGAAGGCGGCGCCAGTAGCGGATCCAGATCCAGCCCCTTCCCCCAACGATCTTGGGGGACCCGTGGGAAGTCGGGGTATTTGGGTGGGGGAGCATATTTAAATTACTCCAACCGAACTTTCCGTCCTGCTAACGGGGGGGGCTTTGCGCCCCTCGACACCCCTGCTAACCAATGGGGGGCTGCGCCCCCCCTCTTAACATACCCCAACCAAACTTTACGACCTAACAGCTAACTGAGGGGCATTGAAAGAAATGCTTACATCCCCTTCTTCAACATTAGCTATTACATTACTGACGACGCCAAGATGGTCCGCCGGCTTCACCAGACCCGTCCTCCTCCGAAGAAGCTTAGTCACTAACCTGCTTCACACGTTCGTACGTGATACCAAACCTCCTTCACGCGTTCGTACGTGCTACCAGTAAGTGAATACATAGTCGTATATGACGGTTGAAAGATTCTTATGACGTAAATTACTTACCGTTTAGATGCTTCATTATGACCATAATACTGTGAAGAGGGGCTTCGCCCCCCTCGGACCTCTCTTTGGTATGGAGAGTGAGTGAAATTGTGTGGTTTCCCGTACGTTCTAAAAAAATCCCAGAATGTACGAAATTTCCCTACATCTAAGTAATTGTAAGGAATTTCCCTACATCTAGGGTATTTTTCAACCCCCCATAACTCAAAAACTATGCATTTGCGACGCATTTCATGTATACCACCGCATTCCCCGCAGTCTCAATGGCCCCCTAGCCAATTTTGGTTGCGAGGGGTGAGTATGGGCAAACACTAGAATAATACCGTTTTATTTTGCCCAGCAGCATATAAAAAACAGGACAAGAAAAACGAACGAGATCAAGGGTGACACATAATGCTTAAATAATTGACACCTTATAATGATATATATGTGTGTGTGCACGGGGGGACTGTTAGTTTAAGAATGGTACGGGAGGCCGTGGACGCATCACACAATCACTATTTGGGCAGTATAGGGATGAGCGAGAGTGGAAAGTCATGTGTAGCGGGGCCATGGGAGGGGTGGGCATGTAGTTAGCAAGTTCAGAAGAGCAGTCAGCATGATGATATGATAGAAGACAGAAAAGGATGCAACAGTGTGGTTGAATTTAAGAGGTAGAAGACTGTCAGCAAGAGGAGGGGAGCTGATGAGACGGGGAGAGCCTTAGACGCCACTCTGGTCAGAAATGTTGAGTGTTCTTGCGTGCTTCCAGGTGTCCTCAGTCTGGATGAGTTGGATGAAGCCAGCATCATGATCTCGTGTGGGGACGCCCAGGACTGTGCCTTTTGGGCGAGAGTACTTAGAGCACCACCCGGGGGAAGTTGGCCTGCCCCCCAACGGCCCAGCCAGGTGCCCCACACATGGACCTCCTCAGGCAGCTCAACACAGTGTCCATCAACAGCTCCAAGGTATGTCGGCATGTGAAAGAGTATTGGTAGAGGATGGAGAAGTCTGCAGAATCCTCACTTTACAGCAGGCATCAGTGCATATAACAAATCCTGAGTGTCAATGACAGTCGCTTAACCCCATCAGTGTCCGGCCCAGCTCAGTATGCAAAGAACACCCCTACAGGAAAACAGCTAGGCAGTTGACAGTAGGACAGAAGAGGCTTGTAAGGAGGAATAAATGTCATGGTGAGCAAACTATAGAATCACACCCTTTTTAACCAGTAACCACAGGAAATTCCAGAGCTGGGTGTGCTCAGAAACAGTTTCCATTGTCAGGGATACAGTAATTGTTATTTGCTGGGATCTGGACAATAGTTGGCTTATGTTATTAGGCTGTCTTCTCTGTCATGAGTTACTTTCATATGTTTATTACTGTTCGTAATATGTTTTAATAATAACTGAGCTCATATGTGACTCCTTGCCCTGTGTCTGCAAGGAACTGGAAAGGTGATTGTGGTGTCATTGGTATTATTGTTATTATTATTATTATTATTATTATTATTATTATCATTATTGTTATTATTATTATTATTATTATTATTATTATTATTATTATTATTATTATTATTATTATTATTATTATCATTATTTTCATTATCAGTATCATCATTGAGGTTCATAAAAGTAGGTCAAGGGAGGATAGAAAAATGATACAGAGCCTTGGTGAGCAGACATGGATATAAAGGAGAAAAATACAAGGGGGGACAAACACAGTGCCTGATGAGTTGCCTGACAGCCACAACCTTTCTCCAGGAATGGTGGGACATCTGGCACAGCAAGGATGGGCTGGCGGAGGAGGAGCTGTACGTGAGTGGCTCCAGAGTGGTGTGGTCCCAAGCTCAGGCTGGCCGAGTGGCGTCCCGTCAGGTTGTCAACCCGCGACTCAGCTGTGGTACAAGCCATGTTTGCCACCTTCTACACCTGCCCAGACCAACCGTCCCTGCTGGGAGAACCTGTCCCTCAAGAACCCACAGGTAGCCTTTGCTCTTTGATTATTTGACCAAACAAAGACAACAACAATTAAAAAAGCCCGCTGTACGCTGCTCCAAATAAAGGCCAAAAGAGAGGTCAGTTTTGGGTGAAGAGGAGTCTTGATGCCCTCCTCTGTTACCGTAAACCAGGGTGACTTCGGACAGTTTTCAAGGTTTTTTCCTTATGAAATTTTTGTTTCTAGGCCTAGGATCTATGCTGAGTGTGCATTTACTCTGTATTGTTAAGGGCTATCATTACATGGTGCAACATTTTCACGAAACTTAAAAGTTTTTGTGCTACGTGAAAAAATATGGGTGTCCAAAGTCACCATGTCTGGCGGACTTCGGACACCCTTGGGGGGACTTCAGACAGTGGCTATATTTCATTGGGTTTACGTATCTGAGCCTGTTCGCACATTCCGGGGGTTACTTCAGACACTGTTGTACTGGGGGGAAAAGAAATGGCAAAAAATCTTAGGAAAGAAGTTCCACATTTCAGGTCAGTAGTAGCAGGGAAGTAAAAAAATGGTCAATAATTTTGAAAAAAATGTTATTACAAAAAAACTATGATGTAGAGCACAGTTTTAGTTTTTTTGGAAGCTTAATGATTACATAATCACCGCAAGAAATGTTTATAATGGCAGGGCAACATTCAAGTGTGTTAGGGCTTTTTGAAGTGCACACTATTTTACGTCTCATTTATCATATTTTATCATGATGCATTTCACTAGAGATTTATTCTTGTATATGTTATTTTGTAGCCAAGTACTTCTACCTCATATTTTCATGATGTGTAGAACATTCAGCATCACTGGACTGGCACCACCACCGCCATTACGGACCCAAAAGTTAACTTGAGTTCATCTCTGGACGTGCTCCGCACCGGGCCCGGGCTCCGTTGGTGACGTCACTGACGGTCGACGGATCCGTGAAAACGGAATAGTGGGAACCCCGCCATAGTCACCCCACAATGTGTAGTTATATTTAGGTGTCCGAAGTTACCCCATTTTGAGCCATTTTTTGACATGCCTCCATTCAAGTGACATTTACAGGTGTGTAGGATATGTTAAGCACCCCTGAATCATTCTAACTGTTCTAGTTGAGCATGTTTCCGATTGTTTTCTCTAGTTTTGATGATGTGTGTGATACAGATCGTTCCTGCCAGAAGTTTTCCAAGGGGGGTAAATTTTTAAAAATTTCAAAAACACATTGTGCTGGTTTTCAAAACAGAAACATGTCTCAAGAAAACAACATTCTTATTCGAAAACTATAAAGCAAAAGACAAATTCTGATACTAAATTCATCTAGCTTGTTGCAACTGGCTACGAGTTATCAACTTGTCAACTTTTTATCCACTTTTTGTCCGAAGTCACCCCGTATCCGAAGTCACCCCTGTTTACGGTACCTTTGAATATTAATTAGTGTGTGCAACAAGTGACAAGCCACCTCTCAGTCACTTCAACATCCAAAGTATTATTTTGAGAGTGGATTTGTGGGTCACTTTCACAGAATTCTTTACATTATTTCTTGCCACATCATTATTTCTGTCTGCAATGTAGCTTTAAGAAAACTAGTATCAACATAATAGTGTCTTCCTTATATATCCATCACCAGCAGCCCTGATGATGGCCACTCACAGCACGTCATGTCCAAAAGTCAGGGATTCATGCCGTTCTTTATCTCTTCCGTGCAGGTTTCCTTCAGGCGAGTCGCTGCATCGTGGAGCATGACTGCCTAACCCTCGTCACGGAGAAGGAGGGAGACCACTACTCTGTTGCTCTCCCATGCCCGGTGAGTGGGCCTGAGGGGCATGAGATGGTCTTGTACTTGAGGAAGTAGTTGGAAGTTGTTTGCAGTGAGATTGGGTCTTGAGGTTCCTGAGATGGAGCTTTAGTGTCTTCATACAGTAGATATCCAGTGGTCCGGCATTTGTGGTTATCCAGCATGAAGCTTGTTCCCTGCAAGCCAGATTAGCAGACTTTTGCAGCACAATTAAGCAATGCCTCGGAGTCCCCGCCTGGGGGGGGGACCACAAATTCCCCCAGGGAGGACTCCCCTTCTGGCTGCCGACCCGAGAGGTGTCTTGATAACTCCTCGAACCTCTTTCTTCTCAATTTCTGCAACATTCGCGGTCTTCGCTCTAATTTTCATTCTGTGGAACATCATCTCTCCTCCTCTAAACCTCACCTTCTCTTCCTTACCGAAACACAGGTTTCTGAGGCTACTGACAGCAATCTCTACTCTGTTCCCTCCTACTATCTCTATCCTAAATTTCAATCCAAAGCTGGATGTTGCGCCTACGTGCGCAACGACATCACTTGCTCTCGTGCCCACGACCTTGACTCTTCTGAATTTTCCACCATCTGGTTAAGACTTCACTGTCATTCTATTACTAAATACATCTGTGCTGTTTATCTCTCCCTAACTCTACCAACTATGTAAAATTCTTTGACTATTTGAATTCTAAAGTGAGCACATCTTGACCCTCTCCGCTGAAATCTCCATCCTAGGAGATTTCAATGTTCACCACCAGCTTTGGCTTTCATCCTCTTTCACTGACCATCCTGGTGAACAAGCCTACAACTTTGCTATCCTCAACGACCTAGAGCAGTTGGTCCAGCACCCTACACGTATTCCTGACCGTCTTGGAGATCGGCCCAACATTCTAGACCTCTTCCTTACCTCAAACCCTTCTGCTTATTCTGTCAAACTGTTCTCTCCGTTGGGCTCCTCCGATCACAATCTTATTTCTGCATCCTGTCCTATCGCTCCTGTACATCCTCTGGACCCACCGAAGAGGCGATGCTTCTGGCATTTGCTTCAGCTCGGTGGGACGACCTGAGGATGTACTTTTCCGATTCCCGTGGAATGATTATTGCTTCCAGGATAGAGACCCTCTGTGTGTGCTCAGCGCATCACAGAGGTGATTGTCTCTGGAATGGAGGCATACATTCCTCGTTCTTTCTCTACTCCTCACGCTAAAAGCCTTGGTTTAATCACGCTTGTTCTCGTGCTGTCAATGATAGAGAGGTAGCTCACAAAAGATACCAAAGCCTTCAAACTAATGCTAATTATGAACTTTACATTTCTGCCCGAAATCGTGCCAAATCTATTCTCCGACTAACCAAAATTCTTTCATTAATAGAAAATGTCAAAACCTTGCTTTCTCTAACTCTTCCGTGACTTCTGGCATCTAGCCAAAAACATCTCCTCCAACTTCACTTCTTCATCTTTCCTCCACTCCTCAGTCCTGACGGCAACACTGCCGTCTCATCTATCTCTAAGGCTGAACTCTTCTCTCAAACTTTTCTAAAACTCCACTCTGGACGATTCTGGGCATATTCCTCCTACTCATCCCCTCTGACTCCTTTATGCCTGTTATAAAGATTCTTCAAAATGATGTTTTCTATGCCCTCTCTGGCCTCAATCCTCAGAAGGCTTATGGACCTGATGGAGTGCCTCCTATTGTCCTTAAAAACTGTGCCTCCGTGCTGTCACCCTGCCTGGTCAAACTCTTTCGCCTCTGCCTGTCAACATCTACCTTTCCTTCTTGCTGGAAGTATGCCTAAGAAGGGTGACCGCTCCAATCCCTCAAACTACCGTCCTATTGCTTTACTTTCTTGTCTATCTAAAGCTTGAATCAATCCTTAACCGTAAGATTCAAAAGCACCTTTCCACTTCTGACCTTCTATCTGATCGCCAGTATGGGTTCCGCAAGGGGCGTTCTACTGGTGATCTCCTAGCCTTCTTAACTGACTCTTGGTCATCCTCTCTTAGCCGTTTCGGTGAAACTTTTGCTATTGCGCTGGACATATCAAAAGCTTTTGATAGGGTCTGGCACAAATCTTTGCTTTCTAAACTACCCTCCTACGGTTTCTATCCTTCTCTCTGTACCTTTATCTCCAGTTTCCTTTCTGACCATTCTATTTCTGCCGTGGTAGACGGTCACTGTTCTTCCCCTAAATCTATTAACAGTGGTGTCCCACATGGTTCTGTCCTATCTCCACTCTTGTTCTGTTGTTCATTGATGATCTTCTTTCCAAAACGAACTGTCCTATCAATTCCTACGCCGATGATTCCACTCTGCATTATTCAACTTCTTTAATAGAAGACCCACCCTTCAGGAACTTAACGACTCAAGGCTGGAGGCTGCAGAACGCTTAGCCTCAGACCTTACTATTATTTCCGATTGGGGCAAGAAGAACCTGGTGTCCTTCAACGCCTCAAAAACACAGTTTCTCCACCTATCCACTCGACACAATCTTCCAAACAACTATCCCTATTCTTTGACAACACCCAGCTATCACCTTCCTCAACACTAAACATCCTCGGTCTATCCTTAACTCAAAATCTCAACTGGAAACTTCATATCTCATCTCTTACTAAATCAGCTTCCTCGAGGCTGGGCGTTCTGTACCGTCTCCGACAGTTCTTCTCCCCTGCACAGTTGCTGTCCATATACAGAGGCCTTGTACGCCCTCGTATGGAGTATGCATCTCATGTGTGGGGGCTCCACTCACACAGCTCTTCTGGACAGAGTGGAGGCAAGGCTCTTCGTCTCATCAGCTCTCCTCCTCATACTGATAGTCTTCTACCTCTTAAATTCCGCCGCAATGTTGCCTCTCTTTCTATCTTCTATCGATATTTCCACGCTGACTGCTCTTCTGAACTTGCTAACTGCATGCCTCCCCCCCTCCCGCGGCCCCGCTGCACTCGACTTTCTACTCATGCTCATCCCTATACTGTCCAAACCCCTTATGTAAGAGTTAACCAGCATCTTCACTCTTTCATCCCTCACGCTGGTAAACTCTGGAACAATCTTCCTTCATCTGTATTTCCTCCTGCCTACGACTTGAACTCTTTCAAGAGGAGGGTATCAGGACACCTCTCCTCCCGAAACTGACTTATCTTTCGGCCACCTCTTTGGATTCTTTTTAGGAGCAGCGAGTAGCGGGCTTTTTTTTTTTATTAATGTTTACTTTTTTGTGCCCTTGAGCTGTCTCCTTTGCTGTAAAAAAAAAAAAAAAAAAAAAAAAAGTGTTGGTGTTTGGGGCACTGAACAGGCAGCTCATGTCTGTATTCTCAGACACTGCCATCCCTCACATCAGCTGTTTCCAAAGGAGATTAATCGCATTCTCATGAGTGTTTTTCCACGTTCATGGTACAGAGGAAGGGTCACAACACCACCAGGGTCATAACACTACCCCAGGAAAGGCTCACAACTCCTACAAAAGTCTTGTCAGTTGTGCGAACTTGAACGCTGAAATGTTTAATAATGTGACCGAGTGTTTTATGCTGGGTCACTTACTTCACTGTAGGGTTGCACCGATAAGCAATTTGGCCGATTACCGATTACCGATTAATCGGTAACCAATAATCGGCCGATACCGATTAATCGGCCGATTATTTATAAATTGTAAATGTGATTAATCTTCATTAATTATTGGACACTGGTACCACAAAGTTAAAGACATACCGTAACCCACATGTTTACAACTTTGTTTACTGCCCAACTGTCATCTGCATGGAGAACAAATACGTCTAGTAATTTGTTACTTATAATTTAGCCTTGCTTTGTGGAAACATCCTGATTTTAATATGTTAGAATTTCCCAGTTTTCTCGTTCTTGTGGTGATCCTAGATGCTACTAGAAATGGTAGTGTACAGAAGGTTTATCAATCTCTCAAGTCTTCTACTAATTTACTGTCCTATGCACGGCAGGCTTGGTGAAGGACATTACTCAGTTACTGTGCTAAGCAAGTTGAAATAAGCATATAATTTTTCTTGGTTGTAATATAAAGTAATATGTTGATTTTTTTTTCTAGTTTCAAAGTTGAAGCAAATACCAGTGCTTCAGTTCATATCATAATTTTATATATCAATTTGAATTACATAATATACATTTGCATAGGGACTTGTTGGAAATAAATGCTGTGGAAAGGTATTAGAGTTTTGGTAACATCACCATCCTTACATTAACATTATTAGTACTGTGTTATGTACACTGTATTATAAAAGAGAGAAAAAATAATAATCGGCCCCGATTAATCGGTCAAAAGACCGATTACCGATTAATCGGCAAAGTGGCCGATTAGGCCGATTACCGATTACTTACCGATTAATCGGTGCAACCCTACTTCACTGTTCACTGGGTGTTTGGATGCTGCTGACCAGGCAGCTGTTAGGGTCCTCCTCCTCCTCCTCCCTACCTGCTCTGGGTCTCATAATAATGATAATAATTTGTGTTCTCCGCCAGGTGAGGAGGGTGTGGCCAATCAGGTACGGGATCCTGCTGGAGCAGCGAGTGACGGCCTCAGAGATTGATGCCCAGAAGAATGAACCGGAAAGTCTCCCGACCTTTTACAGTTTGCTGAACCCGCTGGACGAAACCAATCCGCTGCTCTATTGCACAGGTAAGACTTGAGTGAGTGATATAAGTTGTAAGAAGTGTAAGTTAGCAGGCACAGACCACACAGACTTATATGGGTAGTGTTACATGCATCAGGGCCCGAATTCACAAACGGACTCAATAACTACGATCTAACATAACTACGCACTATTGATTTAGCTACCGACGTTAGTGTCAGATTCACAAAGCAAACCTTAGATTGTAGTTAGAGGCGCGCTAAGTCAGCGAGGCCGCTGATTGGTTGATGGCGTCATTGGCCTTGCAGCGAATCGCAAGCACGTTTACAGAACCGTCAGCCAATCCTAGGGAGCCCCCTCCAGCTGCTGGCTCAAGAAACCCATTCTCTTTTCCTATTTTTCTTCCTTTCAAGGCAAACTGTACTAAATCGTAATCTACGAATTCAATTAATGGTAAAGATTCGTATTAGGTCCGTGCCAGTATCTCATAATCTACTTTATGAAACATCACTATCTCTTCATATATCTTTTCTACAAACCTTCAACAGTCATGGAAACGCTTTTGAAACCCAATTCAAGGACTTTTTATTTTACTCTTGAGAATAGTGGATAATGTTTACGAAAGCGCGTCGCCTCCTCTGGTGCTGGCGGCGACACTGCAGCCCCCGCAGCCGCAAAATAGCTCGCATAGGGCTTAGGGTCGGGGAGCATATTTAAACTACTCCAACCGAACTTTACGACCTACTAACGGGGGGGCGGCCCCCCCCTCGACCCCCCACATGTATATGTGACTTATTTCAGCGAGGAGGTATTTCTCGCAACACCGGCTGCAGCGTCGCCGCGGCCAGCACCAGAGGAGGCGACGCGCTTTCGTAAACATTATCCCATATTTTCAAGAGTAAAAAAAACGTCCTTGAATTGGATTTTCAAAGCGTTTCCATGACTGTTGAAGGTTTGTAGAAAAGATATATGAAGAGATAGTGATGTTTCATAAAGTAGATTATGAGATACTGGCACGGACCTAAAACGAATCTTAACCCAATTATTTCGTTATTTGCTGCACATTTACGTCAAGGTAACTGTGCTGTTCGATGTCTTATTACCTACGAACATGCTTAAGATGAAGAAAAAGAAGATACGGAGGAGATTGAGCCAGGAAGAAAGCAAATAGAAATATGGGACAGATATCGAGGCAGACAGAACGAAGGACGGAAGGAAGGAATAGGGAAAATTAAGACTGTCTTGCCATATCTGCGGCCCAACTCATGGGATAGCTGTCACCTGACGAAGGTCCATGGTCCCTCCACGGATGGGGGCGGTGTCACGGGCAAAATTGAGCCTCGGGCAAAATTAAGCCCGGGCATCCACATGCCTCTGTTATCTTAGCTCAAGCTCGTGTATGTGGGGTTCTTTTCGACTGATATGGCGTCTAGAACTAGCATGATCATCATTCTTTATTATGATGACAAAAAACATGTCAAAATTTGCCTCATTAAATAAGAAAGTACATAAAGTTCGGCAGCTTTTCCTCGTCGCCAAGCCATCCTCCAGAGCAGCACTCCGACACCCATGATCACACATTCATTTTTCTCAGAAAATAGGATACCAATCACATATACATCAATATATTTCCAGAGGTGAATACTTAGGGCATGTTCACACCAAGTTGCGACACCTGAGATTCATTAATGATGACGGGAAGGAAAAATATAGGCCCCTGTCATCGACAAAATTGAGCCTCGGGCAGAATTGAGCCTGGGCATCTATATGCCTCAGATTTCTTCGCTATTATATATTGTAAGATCGTTCTGTTGACATGTATGGGTAAATTAACGCTTTCTGAATCTACATATAGAAGGAAAACGCAAAATTCTCCCTAGTAAATCAGAAATTACATAAAGTTCGGCAACTTTTCCTCGTCGCCAAGCCATCCTCCAGCAGCAGGCAGAGGTGGGAGGTCTGGCAATCCCGCGGCCGGGTGTTGCCATACCGCCCACACTTATCATATACCTCTCAAAGGGTGCATATCTCAACATTTTATAAAGAAATGGGCCTCCTCTACTCGCAAAGTTATATTTCAAGTTGAAAAACGCGATTTATAAGCATTTATACGTAAATATGATAATATTGTTAGCGTTACTGTCAGCTCCGAGGCAGTATTTATTTAACAACAAATTTAGCATCACACAGAGCGCGGTAAACGTTTGTAGATCCGCGTGTTAACCCGTGACGTCATCGATTAGCTGGTAGTTATTGGTGCGCGAGCTTTGTGAATCTCGATGTTCTCAAAACTACGAACTAAGCCTTTGTGGATCCGGGCTCAGGATGCCTTGCTATCCAAAACTGACCCCTCCTCTGGCCACTCCCTCTGCCTGCTTCTCTGTGAGCAGCGATTACCGGGCCTCTTTTTTGTTTTATCTTCCTTTGTTGCCCTTGAGCTGTTGCCTTTATTTTTGGTCTCATTTCCCACGTCTTCCCTTCTCTTCCTTTTCAGTCTGTTCTGCCACGATTTTCCTTATTTTTCTTCTTTCTCATTTTTGTACAGCGCATTTTTCCTTCTGTACGTGGAGACTGGGCACACTGGCAGCCGTGGGTTAGGTGGAGGGTTTTGTTATGAGGGAAGGGAAGGGTTGAGGCAGCCACTTCAGGCTTTCTTGATTCACTTCATCTTTAGGCCTGTGTGGCTTTCATGTGCAACACTATAAATTTTTGTGCCAGTCAGCTGAAGGTGTGGGATTTCTTTGTTATATAAGCTTGGGTTGATATCAGCTCCTGTACTATGAATGTGTTTCCCATAGCTTTAGTATTTTAGTTCTTACAACCACTGCTAGTTAGGTCAGTGGTCGGTGTGCTTAGACACTGCAGACTCTCACATCACTCATTTTCAGCTCCTGTGCTGTGACCATGTTTCCCATAGCTTTAGTATTTTAGTTCTTACAACCACTGCTAGTTAGGTCAGTGGTCGGCATGCTTAGACACTGCTGACTCTCACATCACTTATTTCTAAAGGCCAAAAAAGAGGTAAAATGCATCCTCATGAGTGCCTTTTAGAGCTCATGCTACAGAAGACTTATCAGACTACCAAAAGGGTCATAAGACTACCCCTGGAAAGGCCCACAACTTTCCCGAAAGCCCTGTCAACTGTGTGTGCTAGGGTGACGATATGTTTGATAATATGACCTGTTGTTTTATGTGGGATTGGTCACTTCACTGTTTCCTGCTACAGGCTACAGCGGGTCAGACCGTCCCACCTACACGAGTGATTTAGCGCAGCGGGCCGTCTTCATGTCCCCAGACCCCTCCTCCTGCATCCTCTTCAGCTCGGGCAACAACAGCCACACCACATGGAAGACACGCCGGGCCAGGACAGAGGTGATTGTACCGCCACCCTTTTGTGTGTGTCGGGAGTTTTACAATTATTAATCTGTAATACAGTAATTCCTCGCCATATCGCGGTTCACTTATTGCGGATTTTTTAATTGTATGGTATCGCGGATTTCTCGCTATATCGCGGGATTTTGCGGTAAAATAAGCATTTTCTAGCCTAAAAAATGAAAACGATATAAATCTACGTAAGTAGGAACACACCTAAATAAGCACTTACGTCACCCACCTATTTTTCATTTTTCCGTCGCGGCCTATTGCGCCGTTAGTCTTTTCCCTGGTTCACTCCTCCACACTTCCTTTCTTTCTTCTCCCTCGCCGTCCCCGTATTTTTCTCCTTCCTTCTCATTTCTTTCTTCTTTCCCTCCCACTCACACCCTTTCTCTCCCCCTCTTTCCTCACCTTTACTTGACCCTCCCTACCCCTCTCTTTTAATCTCTTTCCCTCCCACTCACATCCTTTCTCTCCCCCTCTTTCCTCACCTTTACTTGACCCTCCCTACCTCTCGCTTTTAATCTCTTTCCCATCTTTAGTCTTATCTCTCACTCTATCACTCTTCCTCCCTTTCTCCTTCCCCATTAGATTATATGAACACACACACACACACACACACACACACACAGAAGGGGAAATGGGAAGGGTGTGTGGAGGGAGGGGCAGAAGTGAGTCAGGTCATATTCTGACCAAAGCACTGACCTGACTCTCCCTTCTGCCACTCCCTTCTCATTTTCCCTTCTGTGTGTGTGTGTGTGTGTGTGTGTGTGTGTGTTTACAACTAGGTAGGTTCTTCAGTTTCCCTTTCAATCCTCCTTTATTTTCTAGTTTCCATAGCAGTCTTGTATGTGGAACTTTGTCGAACGTCTTCTTCAGGTCCAGGTAGACGCTATCAACCCATCCGTCCCTTTCCTGTATTTTGTCTGTCACTCGAGTAAAAGCTCAGTAAGTTTGTCACACTTGAGCGCCCTTTTCTAAATCCATACTGTGTACTTGTGATTAAATTATGCCCTTCTAGAAATCTTATCCATTGTTTCTTTATCACTTTGTCACATATTTTACATGCTACACTGGTCAATGATACAGGTCTGTAGTTCAGGGGTTCTTCCTTCCTTACACTTTTGTATATGGGAACCACTTCGGCCCTCTGCCACTCCTTAGGCACTGTACCAGTTGTTATTGAGCATTTAATGATGTCATATATCGGTCTAACCAACTCATTTCTGCATTCTTTCAATATATACCCTGAGACTCCATCCGGTCCTACAGCTTTCCTTTCTTCCAGCTCCCCCAACAACTCATATATCTCCTCTTTATTTACTGAGACTTCTTCCATATGAACATTTATCGTGTTTCCTTGTGGCTCGTTAAATATTGATTCATTAGTAAAAACTTGCTGGAAATTTTTGTTTAGTAACTCCACCATGCCTTTAGGATCATTGATTTTGTGTGTGTATATGTGTGTGTGTGTGTGTGTGTGTGTGTGTGTGTGTGTGTGTGTGTGTGTGTGTGTGTGTGTAAACTAATTAACTAACTTTCCACCTAATGAACTACACAAACAACCTCTAATAATACTGTATCTCCCTCTTTACAGACCTAGTGGTCCAGCCCCTGCCAGCCCTCACCTACAGGGCAATAGGAGGGGTGCTGGACCTGTGTGTGTTCCAGGGGCCCACTCCCAATGATGTGGTGCGGCGGTACACAGCGGTGGTTGGCAAGCCCTTCCTGCCACCCTGTTGGTTCCTGGGCCACCATCAGTGCAGGTTTTGCTACGGGTCCACCAAGAGAACGCGGGAGTCTGGCAGCAAACACGGGAGGCTGGGATACCCTTTGTAAGTGTGAGAGAGAGAGAGGTTTACATAGATAGTCAGACCACACCGAGCCTATGGTGGGTCCAGACTAGGTGGTTCATCCGCAAATTTTAGTTATTATTATTCTCCTCTTCCTATTCCTCCTACTCCTCGTGCTCCTCCTCCTCCTCTTTCTTCTTCTTCTTCTTCTTCTACTTCTTCTGCTTCTCTTTCTTCTTCTCGTTCTTCTCTTCCCTTTCCTCTTCTTCGTCTCCTCCTCCTCCTCCTCCTCCTCCTCCTCCTGCTGGTCTAATTCAAGAGCTGATTTTGGCTCAGAACTCCTTCCCTCATCCCCACTTTCACATTTCTATACATCTTTGAACCCGATGACCATTCTTGTGAAGGTGCAGTATGGGACAAGTTTTGATCAGTCTCTCACTCTGTAGGTCCTTTATCCAGAGATCTGATATTAAGAAGGGCAACTTTTTCACTTGTAAGGGCTGGGACTAATGGGTGATGAGCTGTTTCTGCCATACACCAACTGCTACCACTATCCAGAGTTCTCATGTGAAGAGTGATGACTTTTTTTTCTACCTGTAAGGACTCTGGTCCATATTCTTAAACGTAAGGGGCTCACATTACGACCATTTCCCAAGGCCACGGAGAAGCTTAGCCAGGTTTTCATGGGTGGTGTTTTCCTGTTCCTGGTGCAGAAGTCGGGTAAAACTATCACCAGGATCACAAAACAGTCCATGAAAAGTCCAGCAACTATTTCCCAAGGCCACAGAGAAGCTTAGCCAGGTTTTCATGGGTGGTGTTTTCCTGTTCATGGTGTAGAAGTTATATGAAACTATCACCCAGCAACTTCTACGAGAGGCTTTTCAAACAGGTGAACTGAGGTGCCAAGACACTTAAAAATACTCCAGGTTTGGCACCCCTTTTGAAAGAGGTCGAGTATCAGGCAGGAAACTTACAGTAATAATAATAATAATAATAATAATAATAATAATAAATATTCTCAATGATTTCAGGACACTCAGTGGAATGATATTGACTACATGAAAGACCGCAATGACTTCACCATCGACCCAAAGAACTTCAAGGACCTGCCGGGCTTTGTCAAGGAGATACACCAGGTGAGAGAGAGAGAGAGAGAGAGAGAGAGAGAGAGAGAGAGAGAGAGAGAGAGAGAGAGAGAGAGACGTGATTGAAGCCACCAACCGCCATCTTGGTGACATCATGGCCTGGGGACGACGTTGGCAAGTCAAGTTTGCTGCCGAGAAGACCCAGGCCATGGTCATATTGCGTTTGGGGGAGGACGCCAGACTCCTACAGGGACGGCTGAAGTTTGGGGACGACACCCTGGCCATCAAGGACTCCATCAACATCTTGGGTGTGGAGGTCGACTCCAGACTCAGTTTTGACCGCCACCTGGAGTGTGTGGCGCGCAGAGCCTCCCTGAGGGTGACACTCTGGCAAGATGGCGCCACTATAAACACTCGCCTGCGCCAGAACGGGCTGGGCCAACCATCAGGACCCACCGGAAAGAACCCTTGGACCGACCATCAGGATCCACCAGAAAGAAGCCTACCGGCGCAATAGGCCGCAACGTAAAAAAAAAAAAAAAAAAAAAAAAGGAAAAGAAAAAAAACCCTCCTGCGTCGCATGTGGCACCTGCAAGACACAGACGGCCTCCTGAGGCTGTACAAAGCCCAGGTGAGGCCCGTCATGGAATACTCCCCTCTCTCCTGGATGAGTAGTGCCCAATGTCACCTCTCGCTGCTGGACAGAGTGCAGAGCGACTCATCCGCGATGCCAGCAGCCTTCAGCAGCAGCGACCACATGGACACCAGTGGTGGCAGTGGCAACATCGACAGCAGCTACATCACCAGCAGGACGCCCCCCGCTGTATGCTCGACAGCCTCGGGCACCGGAGAAGGGTCAGTGCCATCACAGTCCTACACAAGGCCCAGGTCCAACATACACCTTACCTGGCGGCACTATGGGTCCCTTGGAGGAGAAGCCAGCACACCACGAGAGTGGCGGTGGCTAACGACCTCCTCCTTGAAATCCCGAGAAGCCGCACAGCCAGGTGCCAGTGGGCCTTCACGAGTGCCACGGCCCACCTGTGGAACACCTTCACAGGTGAAGTGGGCATTAGGGCAATGAACCCCCAGCAGGTGAAGGTGGCGGCCCATGCCTGGAGTTGCACTTACCCACCCCACAGTACCCTCTCGAGTTTCGCGCTCGCTTCGTTCCGAAGGTATCGCGCGAAACTCGAGGTATTGAAAACACTGAAAAAGTGTTTATCTGTTCTGCCCCGTGGAGATTTATTTATTTATTATTTTTTTACATGTGGGCTGTGGCGCCGGTAGATTATGCATCTGGGCCTGATGATCAGCCCCGACCCCGTCATGGCGCAGGCAACTGTTTATAGTGGCGCTATTATAATTGGCTCATGCTGCCCTCCGGAGCTCACTTTTTATCTCAAAATACATACCTTGGAAAAAGGAAGAAAACAGGAAGAGAGAACGGGTCGTTTTAAAGCCACAGATGAAGCCTTACGACTGAGCTCTGAGAACACGCTTGTGATTCACTAGGAGTCCGATGACGTCATCGCCGGCGCTCACCCGGTCAGCGGCCTTGCTGCATTGAGGCGGTGTCACACTGGCCATTTTCCTCTAACCGTTGTGGCTATTGCAATGCCCGTGCGCCCATCCGGGAGCGAGTTGTGGGTTGTCCGTTACCTGGTGTCACACTGGGCCTTTTTCTTCTCACCGTGTTGGCGGCAGCTTGGGCAACCTGCAAATCCAACTTTTCCGGGTGTGCGTCACACACGGCCAAGGTCGGTTGCCCGTATCCACATCCACAACGTAAACAAAGCACTTGCCCTGTATTGACATGGCGTCGTCTGCTAAAGTAAGTTCTGTCACGGCTTGTGCTGCCATTACCCAAGTTATGGACTTGTTGCTGCAGTTAGATGGCAGGAAGAAGCTGTTGTGGGTGTGGCGTGTCTGTGGTTCCTCCGTGCCAGTTCTCATTGTCACCACTGCGCGTGAGCGGCCAACCCACCCATCTAGACTCCAACCACATCAACACGTGGATCAAGCAACAACATGTCAACAAACACACACACACACACACACACACACACACACACACACACACACACACACACCAGACTCATCATGAACCATGGCAGATGTTTCTCACAAACAAAAATGGCTTCGCCATTTCTTAGAGTGTGTCACCAGATACGTTCTAACACACTCAAGAAATGGTGAAGTCGTTTCTGTATGTCAGAAACATCTGCAATGGTTCCTAATGAGTCTGGTGTGTGTGTGTGTTTGTTGTTATTCGATCCATGTGTTTATGTGGTTGAGTCTAGATGGGTGGGTTGGCCGCACACGCGCAGTGGTGACAATGAGAACTGGCAGGGAGGAACCACAGACACGCCACCCCCACAACTGTTTCTTCCTTCCATTTAACTGCAGCAACAAGTCCATAACTTGGGTAATGGCAGCACAAGCCGTGGCAGCCCTTACTTTACCAGATGGCGCCATATTGATATAGGGCAAGTGCTTTGTTTACGTTGTGGATGTGGATACGGGCAACCAACCTTGGCCAGGTGTGACGCACACCAGGAAAAGTTGGAGTTGCCGGTTGCCCTAGGTGGCGCCAACGCGGTGGGAAGAAAAAAAACCTGTGTGACACCAGCTTACGGATAACCGTGAACTTGCTCCCGATTGGGCTTACGGGGGTTGCCCGTAGCCCCAACGGTTGGACGAAAACGGCCATTGTACGTGACACCGCCTTAAAGCAGTGAAGCCGCTGATAGGGTGAGCGTCGGCGATGATATCATCGGACTCCCAGCGAATCACAAGCGTGTTTTCAGAACTGTCAGCCAATCGTAAGGCAGCCGCCTTCAACTGTGGCTTCAAAACGACCCGTTTTCTCTCTCTCTCTCTCTCTCTCTCTCTCTCTCTCTCTCTCTCTCTCTCTCTCTCTCTCTCTCTCTCTCTCTCTCTCTCTCTCTCTCTCTCTCTCTCTTTCCATAGCCACAATGTTTGGGGGAAAACATCCAGTGTGTTACTACCTTTAAAGGTAGCGTGCGTGACGCCGATGGTAAGTAGACGTGACACATACGTGTCAAGGCAGCGCGAAACTCTGAGTGATAATGCGTGAAAGTCAGGATGATAAGAATTTAGGACTAACCGCGAAACTCGTGGATCATGAAACTCGGATAGCGCGAAACACGAGATGGTTCTGTTGTCACATCCACCTGAACACAACAGTGCTTTAAGATAGGCGACCTCAGGACAGAGGTCATCCCCAGCCTGACGACAATTTCACTGTCCCTTTGGCCTATATATACCATAGTATCTTGATGTTTAAATAAAGAGAGAGAGAGAGAGTAAATTAAGGTCCTGTACAATCATGATACAGTAAAAGTCATTAAGTCTGTATTAATATATTTAACGTCTCTGTGGCTCCTTGTACTTCCTAACACTAGGATAGAGGGCCACATTCCTCAACATACCAGTCTCCCATTATAACTATTTCCCAAGGCCACAGAGAACATTAACCAGGTTTTCATGGGTGGTCTTCCCATTCAAGATGCAGAAGCCATGTTAAACTATCACCAGGAACACAAAACAGTCCATGAAAAGTCCAGCAACTTATATATATATATATATAGATATATATATATATATATATATATATATATATATATATATATATATATATATATATATATATATATATATATATATATATATATATATATATATATATATATATATATATATATATATATATATATATATATATATATATATATATATATATATATATATATATATATATATATATATATATATATATATATATATATATATATATATATATATATATATATATATATATATATATATATATATATATATATATATATATATATATATATATATATATATATATATATCCTTGACTTCCTCAGTGGTTACCTGCAAATATTTACAAATCACGCTACCAAGTGATTATATATATATATATATATATATATATATATATATATATATATATATATATATATATATATATATATATATATATATATATATTTTTTTTAGATCTCGCTCTGTCGCGCCGGTAGAAGCTTTCTTCAAGGGCCTGGTGGTTGGCCCAAGCCCATCATGGCACAGGCAATTTTTTTTATAGTGGCGCCAGTTATGCCTGGCTCATGCTGCCCCCCGGAACTCATTCTTGATTCACTGGACTGACTGACGGGTGGTCTCTGGACAGCATGTGGGTAGTCTTAGGCCACTCGGTGGTGACTGAAAAATCCCAGGTGGTAGCGTGGGGATTCAAACCCACGTTGTCCATGGCACCGTGAATGGCAGGTCCACATGCTAACCACTCAGCCTCCGCCTCCAGGGTTTCCCAAGGCCACAGCAAAGATTAACCAGGTTTTCATGGGTGGTGGTTTTCCCGTTCAGGGTGTAGAGGCCGTGTAAAACTATCACCAGCATCGCAAAACAGTCCATGAAAAGTCCAGCAACTCAAGCAAGGGGTAAACTGAAGCAGTGACACATCTAAAATATGTAAAGAAATTGCCTAAGTCATTATTTTCTACTTCTCAGGAAATCAGAAAAGAACTGTACCATTGTCTCATTTGACTTAAGAATCAGGCAGAAATGAAATGGCCAATTCTAGAACACCCAACCCTGAATGACAAAGGCAACCATACAAAAATGGGCATCACATGTGTAGAAATTGATGTAGACAAAAACCTGGAAATCACTGAAAAATTACTTTGGCGATTATTTTAAGAGGGTGACGATATTTAGTAACTCTGCCTTCCTAGCTTTTTCCGTGACTAGCGGCCTTACTGCACCTAATGACTGAGTCCCTGCCTCCTCACACAGGCCGGCATGCATTGCGTCCCACTCATCAACCAAGGCATCAGTGCCTCGGAGCCCCCGGCACCTACATCCCCTGGGACCAAGGCCTGCACCTGGAGGTCTTCATACAGAACCACACCAATCACCCATTCATCAGAAAGGTAGGGAGGTAGCCAGTAGTCACACCCTCTTGCAGACTCCTTGTGTTCTTATGTAGTGTAAGATATAATACACAATGATAGGGTAAAAAAGTTAGGAAGGTCATGTAGGGATGTAGCCAGTAGTCACACCCTCTTGCAGACTCCTTGTGTTCTTATGTAGTTGAAGGTCTTATACGTAATGGTAGATTAAAAAGTCAGGAAAGTCATGTCATGTCTAGAGCTTATAAAACTTCCAGATTTTTTTTTTCTTTTTAACAGTTAAGGAAGCAGCTCAAGGGCAAATGTACGCACACACACACACACACACACACACACACACACACACACACACACACACACACACACACACACACACACACACACACACACACACACACACACACACACACACACACACACACACACACACACACACACACACACATGGCGGACAGACACAGCTGATCTCCAGACGTGCTAGGGTACGGTCGTGCTGTCCCGGAGAAACAAAGGCTGTTGACAGTGTACAACATCGAGAAATGAGCGAGGAGGAGGCGGGGGCGGCGGCCTTGCCGACCCCGCTGGCATTGTGTACACCGCAGGGCGCAGGGGTCAGGACAAGACAGGCAGCAAAAAGGCAAGAGTTTGAGTTTGAGGGCTTCACGGATGACATGGAGAGCCTCAGAGACAGAGCCGGTATGTTGAGGAGGCTCATAGACTTGGAAAAGGAGATGAAGGATATGAGAGATTGAATGGGGACGCTGGAGAGAGAGGTGGACGTTCTGAAGACAGAGAAGGATGTTTGGAAGAATGCGTATAATGACCTGCACAAGCAGGTAACATTGAACGAGAATAGGCAGAAGACGTGGAGGCTAAAGTCAAGGAATTAAAGGAAACGCATAATGTCTGGAAGGAGGAACAAGAAAAGGAGAATGTCAGCTTTAAGAAAATTGTGGAGGAGCAAGTCAAGGCTAAGGATGAAGCTATAACTGAAAAGGTGATCAAGGTGATAAAAGGAAAACCAGAAATAGTGAAGGACTCTGCTGAAAAGAAGAAGTCTGTAGTAGTGGTGGGCATTAATGAAGAGCACATGCCAGTCAGACACACAAGGGAAAAGAAGGAAAGGAAGGCAGTGGAGCAAGGAATTGAAGCAATTCAGGAAGAAGGTCATGAGCTGGTAGGGGAGATCAAAGAAGTATTCAGGCTTGGAAAGTATGAAGAAGGAGCCCAACGACCAGTTAAAATTAGATTTAGGTCTCAAGTGGCTGCAGAAGAAGTGGTGGGAAAGTCATGGAAGTCAGCAAGAACAGAGGCCTACAAAAAAGTCTGGGTAAGAAAGGACAGAAGTGTGGAGGAAAGGAACACGATAAGAGAACTGAAGAATCAAGCCAATGAAAAGAATGAAGCAAGGTCAGAAGAGGAAAAAAGGAAGGTTTTCTGGAGAGTGATGGACATGGACCTAAGGAAGTGGTACAGAAGGGAAGAGGAGACAGCTTGAAGGTGGCACACACTAATGTGAACGGGTTAACATCGTCAATGTTAGAAATAGGAGATTACCTGAGTAAGGAAAAAACAGATGTTACGGGGATAACGGAAACCAAATTGACTGGTAGTACAGATGCATTTAACTTAGGGGATGGTGTATGGATGAGAAATAGAGAAAATAAACAAGGAGGAGGAGTGATGCTATTGTTGAAGAGAGAATGGACAGTGGAGGGTGTCACCTATGGCGAAGGGGAGGCGGAGGTCTTGAGTGTGGGAACAAGACTGCAAAGGGGAGGAGGCAGAAATATCATAGTGGTGTATGTCCCTCCAAAAACCAATTCATGGACAGAAGAATGGTACAAGAAGAAGCTGGAAGACACATTGGATTGCCTAAGGAGGTTGCTGAAGGAGAAGGATAAGATTTTGATAATGGGGGATTTTGATTGTAAGGAAGTGTCATGGGAAAACTGGTCAACGGAAGGAAGTGAAGCTTCATGGGGGAACAAGGTTTTGGAATTGGTTATAGATAACGTCCTCACACAGTGGGTGGAGGAAAATACAAGATTCAGAGGAGAAGACGAGCCATCTAGATTGGACTTGATAATCACCAGGGAGCCAGATACCATAGAGGAGATGATCTATAAGAGCCCTATAGGGAAGAGCGATCACGTACTTATCGAATACATATTACGAGAAGGAGGTAAAATAATCAGGAATGAGGACTACAGGAAGAATGGTTTAACTTTAATAAGGCAAATTTTGAACAACTTGGGAAACATTTTGATGAAGCACAATGGGATACTCTTTTTGAGGCTGATAATGTTGAGGAAAAATGGGCTATCTTTCTACGGATTTACAACGAAGGAGTGGAAAAGTGGGTACCAAGGATGAAAGAAGGCCAGACATCAAGAGAAGAGTGGTACAATAGAAAGTGTGTAGACGCCAAGCAGGAAAAGGAGAAGGCATGGAACAAATGGAGAAAAATAGGAGGATGGATCTATGGAATGAGTACAAGAGGAAGAGGAATGCTTATGTCAAAGTAAGAAGAGAAGAAAAAAGGATTTCTGAGAAAAATATTGTAGATAAGTGCAAAGACCAGCCAAAACTGTTTTATAAGTTCATAAATGGAAAGTTGAAAAATAGAGATGAGATTCAGAAAGTTAAAGTTAATGGTGAAACTTTTGATAGTATAAGTGAAATAGTAGAAGTGATGAATAACTGTTTCCAAACAGTGTTCACAAGGGAGAGTGAGTTTGAAGGTGTAGATGCAGTGCCGGGGAATAGAGTGCATGGGTCTGGAGAGAATACAAACATCAGCAGATGAAGTTAGAAAATTATTGAAAGAATTGGATGCGAGGAAATCAGCAGGACCGGATGGTATATCAAATTGGGTGCTAAAAGAGTGTAACCAGCAAATAGCTGAAAAGTTGAGCAACTTGATTAATGTCTCACTAGCACAAGGGAAGGTACCGAGAGACTGGAAGAGGGCTAACATCGTCCCAATACATAAAGGAGGAAGTAAGGAAGACCCGTTGAACTATAGGCCAGTGTCATTAACAAGTGTAGTAGCAAAGATGTGTGAGAAAATTATAAAAAACAGATGGGTGGAGTATTTAGAAGAAAACAGTATATTAACAAATAGCCAATTCGGATTCAGAGGAGGACGGTCTTGTGTAACTAATCTGATCAGCTTCTATTCAAGAGTAATTGATACAATACAGGAAAGAGACGGTTGGGCAGATTGTGTGTATCTGGACTTAAAGAAGGCGTTTGATAAAGTACCACACAAGTGATTAATATGAAAACTCAATCATGTTGGAGGTCTGGGTGGTTCAATATTGGATTGGATTATGGACTTTTTGACAAAGAGAGAAATGAGAACAGTAATCAGGAATAATAAATCAAGCTGGATGGAAGTGACGAGTGGAGTCCCCCAAGGATCGGTGCTGGCTCCAATTATGTTTGTAATTTACATAAATGACATGACAGAAGGGGTGACAAGCTATATGAATAAGTTTGCTGATGACGCTAAAATAATGAGGAGGGTGGCCAATGAGGAAGACTGTGTAGCCCTGAGCCAAGATCTTGACAGAATAAACGAATGGTCACGAAAATGGGAAATGACATTCAGTACAGAGAAGTGTAGTGTGATGGAGTTTGGTAAGAGCAGTGGACGAATATCAGGGAACTACTCTCTGAGTAATGAAAGAATCATGAAAAAAACTGAAGAAAAAGATCTGGGAGTGATCATAACAGACAAGTTATCCTTTGGAAAACATATAGACCAGATAACTGGGGAAACATACAATCTTCTTAGAAACATAAAAGCAGCATTTCCATATTTAGATGAAGAAATGGTGAGGAAACTAATAACATCGATGATACGTCCAAGACTGGAAT
>NW_026111562.1:375000-445000 GCF_024679095.1 Eriocheir sinensis | reverse complement strand
CCATTATATAACTCAGGAAAGTAAAGTAGATTTTACATATAAACTGAGCAATATAAACTGGAATGAACTTTTTCCTTCTCAAGATGTTAATATAAACTGTAATATTTTTATCAAGAGATCACAAGAAATCTACGATGCAAGTTTCCCATTAAAAACAAAGTATGTATCTGAAAAAAAGACTTCATAATCCTTGGATTTCTCAAGCTGTAGTTAACTCCATCAGACACAAAAATAACTTATATACAGACTTTAAAATTGGAGCTGTTACGGAAACTTACTACAAAGAATATCACAATATTTTAAATAGAGTAATAAAAAAAAGCTGAACAATCATATTATATGAATATTTTCACACACTTTAAAAGCAACACAAGAATAATATGGAATGCTTTAAACAAACTTAAAAACATCTATAAGAACACCTTCCAAAATCCAATTAACTACAAAAACAAATTGTTATCAAATCCACTAGAAATTTCAGAAGCACTTAATGAATATTATACAAACATTGCTCCCAAGCTAGACCTCAAGATACCTCCATCCACTACTGAGCCCTTAAACTATTTACAAGGCAACTATCCATCACCTGTGATGGCTCCCACTGTATACCCACAAGATGCCATTAATGTCATAAACTCTTTGAAAGACAAAAAATGCAACTTGTTTGAAATTCCTGTATCACTCATTAAATCCAACAAAGAGCAAATGGCAATTCCAATATCAATTCTTTTTAACCAGTCTATCGCCACTGGTAAATTCCCACAATGTTGTAAACGCTATTATTATACCCATATACAAAAAAAGGCTTTAAATTTGATATTGGTAATTACAGACCAATTTCATTGCCAAATATATTTTCAAAAAATTTTGAAAAATTAATGAAAAAGTACTTAACAAATTTTCTTGAAGCTAAATCTATCCTTAAGGTGAACAATTCGGTTTCCATCTAGGCTTAAGGACCTTTGATGCCTTGAACACTTTTACTGAGAAAATTTACTATAGTTTGGATTCACATTACTCTCTGTTAAGCATTTACGTTGATTTTTCGCAGGCCTTTGATACCGTCAGACATGATATCGTTACAAAAATTAAATCATTATGGGATACGTGGTATTATACTTCACTGGTTCAAAGATTACCTAACCAATAGAACCCAATCTACTAAATTTATTCATCAAAGTTCTGAACCTTTAACTATCAACTATGGGGTTCCACAAGGCAGTGTGTTTGGTCCAATATTATTCCTTCTTTATATAAATGATCTAACCAACACATTTTCCAATATCAGAACAATTTTATTTGCTGATGACTCCACCTTGTACATCACTGGCTCTGACCCTCCTGATATGATTCACACCGTAAACAATGACCTGGATAACTTTGATGAATGGTTCTAAGCAACAGACTGACAGTTAATCTAAGCAAGATATTTTACATGCTCTTTACCAACAAGACTATAAAAACATTACCACCTTTAATTTATCAAAATAACCTAATTAAAAAAGTCACAACATAAACTTCTAGGTATAAGAGATGAATCACTAACATTTAAATCACATATATCAGAGCTCTGCATCAAAATATCAAGAAGAGTATATCTCTTATATCAAATGAAAGATCTTATGCCCAAGCATGTGGCTGAGTGGTAGTGTGCCGGCATCGCGTTTGGGAGATCCAGGAGGGGCGTCGTTTCGAATCCTGGCTGGTACACAGCTGGGATTTTTCAGTCACCGCCGAGTGGCCTAAGACTACCCACATGCTGCCCTGAAGACCACCTATCAACCCGGATTCTAGATAACCTCTCCAAGGTGAGGCTCTAAGATGAGCTCTAGGGGGCAGTATAAGCCAATGCAAGATGGCGCCACTATAAACACTCACCTGTGCCACAACGGGCTGGGCCGACCATCAGGACCCACCAGTGAGCAAGCCTAACGGTGCAATAGGCTGCAATGTAATATTTTTTTTTTTTTTTACTGCTCATGTCCTTCCTCATCTTTTTTCTGCACCCCAGTCTGGTGTAACACATGCCCCACATACCTCTCTTTCCCCAGTCTGGGGCGTAACACAGCCCCATACCTTATATAGCTGCCCTTATTCAGATTACAAAAGAAGAGATCGTTTTTTTTTTTACAGGGGGCTTTTTGATCACACCCAAGAAATTTTTTTTTACGAACAGGGGCTTTTTGGATCACACCCAAGGAATTTTTAATTTAAAGAGGAAAGCATATTAAAAATATTTGACATAGATAAGATTCATATTGCAATCTACATGTACAAATTAATTCATAGTGGCAATGTAACCTCTCATCCACAACACAACTATCCCACCCACACACGAGGAAACCTCAGCACACCTCTACATCATCCGTCACTCTTTCAACACTCACTGTGCCACTCTGGACCGACACTTTGGAATTCAGTTCCTGACCACATGAAAACATTACCCACACGAAGCTCATTTAAAAAACAATTAAAAAAGCACATAATAGAACAGTACTGAATACTATATGTACTTATATTTTGTCCTTACTTTTTCCTCCTTTATTCCCTTCTTTTTATTAACCATATATAAATACTCCAGATTATTATTATTATTATTATTATTATTATTATTATTATTATTATTATTATTATTATTATTATTATCTTTAGTAGTAGCAGTAGTAGTAGTAGTAGTAGTAGTATAAATATTATTATTAATATTTTTATTATTAGTATTAGTATTAGTATTATAAAATATTATTATTAATATTTTATTATTATTATTATTATTATTATTATTATTATTATTATTATTATTATAAAATATTATTATTAATATTTTTATTATTATTATTATTATTATTATTATTATTATTATTATTATTATTATTATTATTATTATTATTATTATTATCCTTATTATTATTATTATGTCTGGTGAAAATGTTTTATAAAACCTATGTTTTTATATATATATATATATATATATATCTATATATATATATATATATATATATATATATATATATATATATATATATATATATATATATATATATATATATATATATATATATATATATATATATATATATATATATATATATATATATATATATATATATATATATATATATATATATATATATATATATATATATATATATATATATATATATATATATATAACTCCTTCACACATGCTTTTCACATGCCTAGGTACTAGGTTGGTTGGGGAGCTGCTGGCTTTCCTTTAGTATTTACTTGTTTTACGTTACCTGCCTTATCTACATATCCTGTTTTGCCCCAAAAGCTTTGCTTCCTAACGGATGCTTATGTAAATAATTAATACAAAACTTTTCAATGATGTGTTTAGGCATATTAAAGTGTTTCAAGTGTTTCCTCTCTCTCTCTCAGGACATGAATGAACCCTCAAACCTCTGGTCCAGGAGTCACCACGGCTGTCACCAGAACAACTTGGAGCGTCCGCCCTTCCTGCCGCCAGTGGTCGGAGACTCTTCTGCCACACGGTCTGCATGTCGGCAAGGCACTACATCGGACTCCACTACAGCCTCCACAACCTCTACGGACTGTCAGAGACGAGTGCCACCAATGCGTAAGTCTATGATGCTCACAGTTTTAGGTGCAGGGAGGAATATGCTGACAGTAAGTTTGTGGTATGCATTCAGTATGGGCACAGTACATTAGTGATGTGCTTGCAATAAGATTGTGGTGTGCATTTATTATCGTTACAGTGTATTAGTGATATACCCAAGTCATAGGCAAGAGGAAATACAGATGAAGGAAGGCTGTTTTTCTTTCAGAGTTTACCAGCCAAAGGGATGAAAGAATGAAGATGCTGGTTGACCCTTGCACAAGGGATTAGGATAGCATAGGGATGAGCTAGAGTAGAAGGTCTTGTACTGATACAGATGAAGGAAGGCAAGGCTGTTTTTTCAGAGTTTACATGCCTTTAAAAGGGATGAAAGAATAAAGATGCTGCCTTGTTGACTCTTGCATAAGGGATAAGGATGAGCCAAAGTAGAAATTTACCAGCCAAAGGGATGAAAGAATGAAGATGCTGGCTGGCTGACTCTTGCATAAGGGATTAGGGCAGCATAGGGATGAACCAGTGTTTGAAATTATGGATGGTAGGGGTTGAGGCATGCAGCTACCAAGTTCAGGAGTGCCCGCCAGTCCTCTTTCTTATAACATACCAATACTTGTTTATTATTACTATCAATATGGCCATTACTTGTTGCCAGAGCCCTGCAGGGTGTGGGAGCCAGGCGGCCGTTCATCACTTCCCTCTCGTCCTTCCCCGGCCAGGGCCACTATGTGGGCCACTGGACGGACCACTACGGGGCCCACTGGACGGACCACTACGGGGGCCACTGGACAGACCACTACGGGGGCCACTGGACAGACCACTACAGGGGCCACTGGACGGACCACTACGGGGGCCACTGGACGGACCACTACAGGGGCCACTGGACGGACCACTACGGGGGCCACTGGACGGACCACTACGGGGGCCACTGGACGGACCACTACGGGGGCCACTGGACGGACCACTACGGGGGCCACTGGACGGACCACTACGGGGGCCACTGGACGGACCACTACGGGGGCCACTGGACGGACCACTACGGGGGCCACTGGACAGACCACTATGGGGGCCACTGGACGGACCACTACGGGGGCCACTGGACGGACCACTATGGGGGCCACTGGACGGGCCACGTGTGCTCCCACTGCTTCAACATGTGGCACTCCACCGCAGGTCAGTGCTGCTGGAATTTATTTATCAATTTATCTATTTATTTTGTATTTTTTATTATTATTATTATTATTATTATTATTATTATTATTATTATTATTATTATTATTATTATTGTTATTATTATTATTATTATTATTATTATTATTATTATTATTATTATTATTATTATTATTATTTTATTTATTTATTTATTTATTTTCCTTTTTTTTTCTACATCCTGGCCTACAGCTGGTAGGCTTTCTTTAGGGGCCTGGTGGTCAGCCAGAGCCCGTCATGGCGCAGGGCAGGCGAGTGTTTACAGTGATGCCATCTATTCTGAACGGGCAATGGGCCACGTTATTTATTTACTTATTTTTTTTTTTTTTTTTTTTTTGGCGTTGTTGCCTATTGCGCCGGTAGGCATCTTCCCGGTGGGGGCTGATGGTCGCCCCAAGGCTTCTTCCAGGTGGGGCCTGATGGTCGGCCCAGCCCGTTCTGGCGCAGGCGAGTGTTTATAGTGGCGCCATCTTGCATTGGCTCATGCTGCCCCCCGGAACTCGTTCTTGATTCGCTTGGACGGCTTCCTCTAGAGTCCGGGTTGATGGGTGGTCTTCAGGACAGCATGTGGGTAGTTTTAAGCCACTCGGCGGTGACTGAAAAATCCGAGTGGTAGCGTGAGGATTCGAACCCGCGTCGTCCATCACGCGGCGAATGTGGGTCCAGTACGCTATCACTTCGGCCACCGCCTACCCTAAATTTAGAGATTCCAGCACCCAAACACACACGTGACGTGACTTTTATAGGAGTTGTGGGCCTTTCTGTGGGTAGTTTTGTGACCCTGGTGGTAGTTTGACAAGGCTTCTGTGCCATGAACTCTAATAACCACCCCTGAGAATGCATTTTACCTCTCTCTTTGCCTTAAGAAATAGCTGGTGTGTGAGGGTCAGTAGTGTGTAAGAATCCCAGGCAAAGCATTCCCTTGCCAAGTTTATTCTTTGGTGACATGCAGCTGTGCCCTCTCCTCTACAGCAAACACCCTTGCTCTGTCCTTATCTCAAGTTCTTACCTGAAAACTTCTCATCCCATCTCTCAAAAACAATGTCTTCTTCTGGCACCTTGGCCCAGCCTGCCACACGACTATTGTCCACTCAGGAAGGGACGGTCCACCACACAGCCTGATATCATGAGGACACTGTGAAGAGAACACTTGATATAACATGAGTGCTTTGATGTATGGCAGAATTGTTGCAATTTTTAAAGGCTGAATTTAGGTTAACTTTTACATGGATGATATATTTTTGGAGTTCATATTATCAATTTTTCGCATTCTCTTTCTCCTCCTCTTCTTCCTCCTCTTCTTCCTCCACCTCCTCCTCCATGTGCATACGGATTTTCACTCCAGTGTAATTGTGTGTGTGTGTGTGTGTGTGTGTGTGTGTGTGTGTGTGTGTGTATGTGAGAGAGAGAGAGAGAGAGAGAGAGAGAGAGAGAGAGAGAGAGAGAGAGAGAGAGAGAGAGAGAGAGAGAGAGAGAGAGAGAGAGAGAGAGAGATATTCTATGCCATCAACACCCAAAATGAGGCGCTGTAAGTCAGCCTATGGTCCTAAGCATATCAGGCTCCCACTGTTACTATTCCCCAAGGCCACAGAGAAGGCTAACCGTGTTTTCCTGGGTGGTGTTTTCCCGTTCAGGGTGCAGAAGCCGTGTCAAACTATCAGCAGCACCACCCTGCATCTCTGTTTGTCTGTACCTCTGTGTCCTTGTCTTCCTAACAGGCTCCCACTGCGCCTATTTCCCAAGCCCACAGGAAGAGTAACTGGGTTGTCTTGGGTGTTTTCTCCTTCAAGGCACAGAAGCCATGCAAAACTACCGCCAGGCTCAGGAAACCGCCCATGGAAACCCCAACAACCTCTGCGAGAACATTTTGAAATCAATGGAGCAAGCCTGTGAGGAGTTTGACAATATGGACCTTAACTTCACCATCTGCCAACTTGACGCAGCCATTCACGCAACTTTTCCCTATACTTTACAATACTCAGCTGCTGCACTCTTCCACATGAAGCATTTACAGTCTGTCCTAAATCATCTTCCTAAGTTCCTGTCACCACACTCAAATTCTTCCCTTCCTGTGCTGTCTTCTGTGCCTTCATTTCATAGTCACTGCTGTTCAGAACTTGCTAACAGCTGCTTCCTTCCTGCCTTCTGCAGTGCCCAAGGCTTTCTGCTCAAGCTCATTCCTCTGCTATTTAACTTCCTAATGCCTGAGTTAACCAAAATCATCACTTTTTTCCATCCCTTTCCCTGGTAAACTCTGAAATACTTGTCCTTCCTTATTTCTGCATTTTGTCCTGACTGCCATTTGCTTCACTCAGTCCTCTCTAAGTCACTGCCATCACACTCATTCTTCTTTAATTCCTATCTTCTATTCCTTAATTTCATAGTCACTGCTGTTCTGAACTTGCTAATAGCTGCCTCCCTCCAGCCTCCTGCAGTGCCCGAGGCTCTCTGCTCAAGCTCATTCCTCTGCTGGCATGGCAAACTTTTAACTGCTCCTGCTACAGTCAGTATGTTTAGTTTCTCTGTTAGTGTAAGTATCCTAAAACAAATTAATGGGAAGAGAACTTTGTGGAGGCAAGGAATATAAGTTAAAAAGCTGCCAATGTTTTTTGTGTGCATTAACCGACACCTTTTAGTAAGGAAAAACTTTGATTTTGCCAGTACACACACACACACACACACACACACACCACCTTCTTCCTCCTCCCTACCAATTTAACAGAGGCAGGAAATAACATAGAAGCTGCCAATGATTTTTTTATTTTATTATTAATCAACATCTTTTAGTAAGGAAGAGCTTCACTTTCTCCAGTGCTCCTGTCACCTTTTTCCTCCCCTCAGAACACTTCAGAAATATGTCAGGGCCAAGAAATAGTAGGAACCTGCCAGCATCAGAAATATGTCAGGGCCAAGAAATAGTAGGAACCTGCCAGCATCAGAAATATGTCAGGGGCAAGAAATAGTAGGAACCTGCCAGCATCAGAAATATGTCAGGGGCAAGAAATAGTTAAGAACCGGCCAGCATTTTTTAGTTGGTATAAATGACATCTATTGGTGAGGAAGAGCTGTGATTTTGCCACTCCTTCCCTTCTTTCCTCCTTCTCTCCTGTTCCCTTCTTTCCCTCTGCCCCTTCTCCCCTCCCTCCTCCCAGACCCTCCAGGAATCATTCAACAAAGGCCAGAAATAGTTAGGAAGCTGGCCGCAGTGTTTTTAGTTGCTCTAAATGACATCTTATGGTGAGGCAGAGCTGTGCCTTTGCTGTTACTCATACTCCTTTTTCCTCCTCTCAGACCCTCCAGGAATTTAATGAAGGCAAAAAATAGCAAAGAGGCTGCCAGTATTTAGTTCATATTAAGTGACATCTTTAGTGAGGAAGAACTTTGATTGATTTCCTTTTTCCTCCCCTCAGATCCCTCCAGTAGGCTGAGAAGAAGCTCCAGAGCCTGGCCCCGGAGATGGAGGGGCAGCGGCGGGCTAGGAAGCCCTCCGGCTCTGAGACGTGTGGCGCCACAACCAACAACTCCACGTGCAGGGCGGGCTTAGAGAAAGGCTTTACACAGACCCTAGATAATGCTCTTGGTCTTGTTCCTCTTCTTGTTCTTCTTCTTCTTCCTCTTTACCTTAGTCATGCTGCATTATGAATCATGTTAATTAATATATCTTCTTCTTTTCCTTAGTCATGCTGCATTATGAATCATGTTAATTAATATATCTTCTTCTTTACCTTAGTCATGCTGCGTTATGAATCATGTTAATTAATATATCTTCTTCTTTACCTTAGTCATGCTGCGTTATGAATCATGTTCATATCAGACATGGGGTAATCGTAATCAATTACAATCGATTACAGTTTTTCAAGTAATCTTAATCGATTACCCTCTTATTTTTTTAAGTAATCGTAATCATAATCGAATACATTATGAAAGTACAACTGTAATCGTGATTACTTTTGTGATTACATTAGCAAAGTTTAGTTAATAGTTTCTCGTACAGCAAGTGTGTGCTCTAAATATCTGTAGTAATTCAACCAGTTAAATATTCAGCATGTGTGAAATTTGCAAGTTCACCTTACAGTCCTTCCTGTGATCATGATTGTAATCACGATTAATACATCATGTAATCGTAATAGTACTTGATTACACCTAATTTTATTGTAATTATAATCGTAAGTGTGAAAGTATGTCATAATCGTAATCAATTACATAACATAAGTAATCGCCCCATGTCTGGTTAATATACAGTAAAATCTTGCTAACTTCTCTTATCTCCTCCTTACCCTCCTCCCTTCCCCTCTCCCCTCCCTCCCCCAACACATTCATATACATTTCATTACACATTTCTCATACACATTCATATACATTTCATTACACATTTCTCCTCCTCCCTGGCCTGAGCACCTCACCACAGAGCTGTCCAAGATGCCTCACGTCCAAGAAGTCCCAGGTTTACAAGTGGAAGGGCCTGCTCAAGGAACTCCGCTGCTCCCTCCTGGACGGAAGGAACCAGGAGATGGAGAGGAGGTGAGGGAATAATGTAGGCTCCGGTATTTTAATTTTTCAGCTTATTCAAAGAGTTGGCAGTTTTGAGGTTTTATGGTGCCAGGCATGCCTTCCCTTATCACTAATTCCTCCTCCTCCTCCTCCTGGCCCTTGTCACTTGCCTGTTACAGTGTGGAGAGGGAGGGAATACATGAGGGAGGCATTGAAAGGGAGAATTAAGATGTGATGAGGGAATGCTATCAATTCCATTCATTTCTTCATAATTGTAATTGCTTTCAGTGTTGTTTTAATGCATATGTAGTGCAGCGACTAGGCCTGACGGGCAAGCCTCCCATAACCCACTCAGCCAGCGGGGTACCTCTTTGGCCGACTGGTAAGGTAGTGGTTCTCCTGTCACGCTGGTCACGGGTTCAATCCCGGGCAGCCGACAAAACCCTCTCCTTGTCTTGATTAATGTCTCGTGTTTCAATACACGCAGAGGACGTGTGGGACCGGGAGTAGTAGAAAAGAGAGAAAAATCTCAGCCTTAAACATATAACAGGGAGGCAGGACGAGGCGGCAGAACTATAGTGCTAGAAGGCAGGGAATGTATCAGGGAGGCAGGGACACACAGTTTTCTTATTTTTAGTATACGAATACTAATTCAACTTAACTTCTTCCATGGAATGAGATGAAGACGAAGAAGAAAAAGAAGAGGAAGAAGACTTAGGAACAAAGGTAAAAAATAGCACATAATCTCTTTTTTATTCATTTTTTCTCCTTATTTTTTTTCTTTTCTTCCATCTTTTCATCATCATTTCTTCCTTCTCCTCCTCTTTCAATTTTTCTTTCTCTGCTCCTCCTCCTCTGCTCCCTTCCTTCCCTCCTCTCTCCTCCTCCTGTCCACTCTACAGGTTCTTGGTGACTGTCATTGTTGTCAAAATACGTCTGTTAGTGTTATTAAAACCCGTCCCTGGGCTGGGGCTAGAGTCTGTTCAGCTGCCCTGGCCTCTACTGGAAGGTCTGGGAACACTAGAGGGCTTGGAAGGGGCTGTTCTGGGGCTGAAAACATGTCGCATTGGCCCTGTAAATGTGGGGTCTGTTTAGGGAATTACTGTGTGTGTGTGTGTGTGTGTGTTAAGGCCTCAGGGGCGGCTGGGGGAGTGATTCGGCCAGTGTCCTGTTCTTTATTTCCTTTTCTTAATATTGTTTTTTTTCTGTTTTTCTTTCCTTAACTTTTTTATGTTACTTTCCTTGTTTTCTTTCCCTAACCTGTTATTTTCCTCTTTACTTTTGTTTTCCTCTTTTCTTAATATTTCTTGTCATTATTTCATGTCTTCTTGCTGCTGGTCTTCCCCTTTCTCCTCCACTTCTCCATTTTATCTCCTCCTCTCCAGTTCTTCTCCTCCCTTTCACCTCCCTCCTAAGGTCGGAAGCATTTGCCCCGCACATCAGCTGTTCCCAAAGGCCAAAAAGGAGGTCAGTCGGGTCATAAGGAGTGTTCTTTTAGGTTCACGGTGCAGAAGATAGATTATGACCTCCTCCTCCATCTCTCCTCCTTTCTCATATCTCCTTCCCTTCTTTCTTCTTCTCTTCCTTCCTCTCACAATATTCTTCATTCTCCATCCTTCCTTTCTTCTCTTCTCCCCCTCCCTTTCCCTTGCCTCCTTCCTCTCCCTCCCTCCTCCTCTTCCTTCCTTTCCCTTCTCTCTATCCCTCTTCCTCCTTCTTGGGTCTAATGATAATAACAATGATAATAATAATAGTAATATATATTTTTAATTTATTTTTATTGAGCATTCTTACATTATTTTAATATTACACACACACACACACACACACACACACACACACACACACACACACACACACACACACACACCAGGATAAATGGGAGAGAAATAGGGGAGAAAAATGACAACTGTAGCAAGAAGTGGAGAGATGGAGTGCTAGTGAGAGGGAATGAGGAGATAAATAAACTGTAATGAATGGGAGCGTGGGAGGGAGAGCAGAAGTGAATAGTGCAAGAATATAGATGAGTCTAGGGCGGCCAGATGCACAGGGAGGTGAGGTCAGGAAGAGAGCAGCGAAGGGCAGAGTTATGAAGGGGAGAAGTGTGAGCACGGAGGCCAAGAGGGGATCAAGAAACAGCTTTAGCCAAGTACTGTACATGGCACGCAGCAGAGCAAGGGGGAATACATGCAGTGGAAAGGTGTTATACAAGAGGTGTGTGTGGTGTGTCAGGACGAGGCAGAATGATGAGAATGAAGCGTGAATGAGTGGTTTGGTGTGGGTGTGGCAGCGAAAGGAGTGGAGGGTGCTGCGCCCAGATGGTTTGGACACGTGATGAGAATGGGTTTGTGAAGAGAGTGTATGAGGGAAGGCTTGAGGGAGGGGCTGTCAGGGAAAGTGAGAAGAAGAAGAAGGAGGAGGAGGAGTAGCAGACTGCATGGGTATATAAGTGAAGATTTAAGGAGATAGAAGAAGAGGAATTGAAGAGCGAGAGTGCCAGAACAGGGACAGATGGAGGCACTTCTGAGATAGAGACACACACACACTGACTAACTACTGAGGAAATGTAGTAGTAGTAGTAGTAGAAGTAGTAGAAAGAGAGAAAGAATAAGGAGAAGGAAGAGAAAGAGACAGAAGGCTGTGCTCTCTCTCTCTCTCTCTCTCTCTCTCTCTCTCTCTCTCTCTCTCTCTCTCTCTCTCTCTCTCTCTCTCTCTCTCTCTCTCTCTCTCTCTCTCTCTCTCTCTCTCTCTCTCTCTCAGGATCCACAGGATGACCCCCACAGTATGTTGACAACCCCCACAGACACATGCCTCCACAGACACATATATGGGTCCCCCCCCCCCCCTCTTTCTCTTTCTCTCTCTCTAGAGCTAAATCATTCTCATTATTTTTATTATTTCTCTTCCTATCAGAACCCCGACAGAGAAGAAGCAAAAGATGAAGATGAAAGAAGAAGTGAAGAAGAGAAGGAAGAACGAAGGGAAGTCTGTCTTTCAATAATAATAATAAAATATATGTTGAAAAAAATCAGTTTAAATTCTGTCCATATAACATACACACACACACACACATATACCCTCTCCTCCTCTTCCTTCTCTTATTTTCTTCTTCTTCTGCTTCTTTCTGCAATTCATTAATACATATTACTATCCAAATCTAGAACAGGAGGAGGAAGAAGAGGGAGGCATGGAGGGAAGGAGAGAGAGAGAACAGAGTGGACCAAGGGAGATAGAGTGAGGGAGGAGAGAGAAGAGAAAGGGAAGTAAAGAGTGGTGGAGAGAAAAAGAAGGGAAAAGGTGGATAAAGAAGGGAGAGTGGGAGGGAGAGAAAGAGAGAGGGAGGAGGAGGGGAGGGAGGGAAGGAAAGAGAAGCGACTCAAACATAAGGAGAGATTTGGCAGAGGAGGAGGTATAAATCCTGGAGGGGAGAGGAGGAGGAGGAATGGGTGTGGAATGTAATGAAGGAGGAGAGGAGAGGGAAAGGGAGGAAGAAAGGAGAGAGAAAGGAGAGGGAAAGGGAGGAAGAAAGGAAGGGGGAGGAGAATGAAGAAGAGATATTATGAGAAAAAACTAATATAAATCAAAATAAACCTTCTATTCCTTCTATTATCTCCTGCTAATCACCAAGGCTATTATACTGATGCTAGATGTAGACAACCTCTCCCTGACTCTGCTCCAGGGAGGCAAGGAGCAGTGTGAGGGCAGTAAAGAAAGTAACCTTGCCCAGGGTCAGGCACCACAAGGACTCAAACCACAAGAAAAGACTGCAAAACATAGAGAGGATAATGTGTTTTGCTTCTTACTGTCTGACAACAACAATAACTATTGCCACTGAGAACTGAAGAAATGTTTTGAGATATCTAATAACTAATACATGTCCAATATATAGTTCTGGAAATGAGGCAGCTTTCTATATTATGTGCTGACAACACTACCTGCACAGAACACACCAGCAGGACATGAGGGATAACTTTCACCAGTCCTGCCCCTTAACCCCTTGAATGTGGATTTCTTACAAGAAGACCTCACCAAGCTACAGCAATGGAACAAAAAATATCTGCTACAATTCACTGAACAAAAATGTAAAGTCCTGCACCTTGGGAGGGGATATCCAGCACACCAATACCACATGGGAAACACTCCACTATCACCACAGAGGCAGAGAAAGACCTGGGAGTGTATGTTACCAGGCTACCAGTGAAGGCCAAATCCGTGCCAATTGCAGTGGTCGGATTAAAGACCCCCACACTCACCTTGAAGCAGAGTGCCGGCCAGAAGCGGCTGTGGGTACGGATGACGTCATTGATGGTCTGCACGGCACTCTTGTTGGGCACCAGCTGGGGCTCAAGGGGGGGGCACCGGATCCCCCAGCAAGGCCTTGGCACACAGCGTCATGCAGCAGCTGATGGTGGTGAGGTTGAAGCTGCCCTCCAGTGCCAGAACCATGTGGCCCTCGGCCAGGCCAGACAGAAGGGCCATCATATGTTCAAAGCAATCGGGACTCACGCAGCAACCTGGGAGTGTGTGTGAGGCTGTTACTTTAGGTATGAGATGCATGGAGGGAGGAATAAGGGAGGAGGAAGAGAAAGGGAGTCCTTTAATATGGAATGCAATGGTTAGGGTGTGTTACTTTAGGTATGAGATGCATGAAGGGAGGAATGGGGGTGAGGAAGAGGAAGGGAGTTCTTCACTATGGAATGCAATGGTCTGAGATGACAATACACCAGGATACAATATAAGGAGACTACAAAATGCTTCATTGCATACACATGGCAGCCCCTGAAGATGTGTTATTAAGGCAGATAAAAATAAATAAATAAATAAATAAAAAAAGCAAAAAGAACAATAGAGAAATTTTGGATAAGAAAGAACACTAAAGGAATAAAGAGAGGAAAACAAGAAACCCAAACAGTGAAGGAGTGCACCAGGGAGTGCTGTTATGAAGCCAAAACTCCCGACCATGAACTGAAAATATAATTATGGAGAGAGAACTGAACTGAACTGAACAGATAGTGACAGAAAAAGAGAAAGAGGCAGCAGCAGGTAGTCATACAGATAGTGACACCATCCACCAACCTCAAAGTGGGTCCCCGCACCAACATCAAGGCTGGCAGTGACCAGGACCAGCTGTGGGTTGAACTGGTAGGCCACGGGCAGCACCACCTGAGTGAAAGCCTCTGCGTCACCCATGCCACTCTGAAACAACACAAGAAAAACACTGTGGCTTTAGTAAACACGACTTCTTCCTCCTGAACTGTGGCTGGGAGGAAGGACAGTGGACGATGAAATACCAGAGCTGAGGACCATAACTGATTCTTGCATTGGGAGCTTGGATAGCAGGGTGAACCTTCATGTGCTGGACAGGGCTGTGTGGATCTAGACATTGATCACTGGGAATCATAACAGGAAAAGAAAAAAGTGTCAGGTAATTGTGAATGAATGAAAATGCAATACTTCGGCACCAGTGTGGGGAGAAAAATACTCAGAGGACTTAGCACTCGAGGGTTAATTTTCTGATTTGTAGCTGGGAGGAAAGACACAGGGTGGTGAAATAGCTGAATCAAGGGTTTATCTCTCTCTCTTTCTCTCTATGCCAGCCTAGTTTCCTTTTTATCATTCCTTCTTTCCTTAAATTTCCTTGGACTCTTCCCTTCTTTCTCCATTTAATTATTCCTCTTTCTCCTCCTCCTTCCTACCATCTTTCCAGGCCTCCTTTTCCTTCCTTCCTTTCTTTCCAAGTGAGGGCTGGAGCATTATTTCAAGTTGGTTAACATGTGTTTGAATAGGTATTTAGAACAATCAAGACACCTCTCCTTCTGAAACTGATCTCTCTTTTGGCCACTTAGGCAATTATGGATAAGTAAAATATTGTGCCAAAATTGTTCCTGGTCCATGTAATGTGTCTATGTATTTTTGGGGGGAGAAAGGACGGACTCTATCTACTTTACCTCCCTTTAACACAACCTTGGTGATGCTGTTGTTATGTCCATTTATTCTGTTTGTCTCACAGTAAGCAAACTGCATTGCATTTCTTTCCTCTCCCTCTTCCTTCTCTCCCTTTTCCTGAATGGTTCCTGTCTCTTGAGGGAAACAACCTCTCTCAAAATAGCTGTTCATTTATTTGGGAAAAAACAAACTCTGGGCACCTGGCTCATAGTTGTCATCATCTGATTAACCTTAAAAGATGCAGCATTGAAAGACTCCATCTGACATCTTCACTACCAGGTCAATGAATACAGTACAGATAAACTTATCAATTCATGAAAGGTAATGTAGCAAATGTCAGGAGATAACTGGGAGTACCTACCTATCACACTATCACACTATCTATCTCTCTAGCTAGCTATCTAGGCATAGTATTTGGACATGAAGAGCTCTCAGGTCAAAGGCAGGTCCGGTGAGGGTCAGAGAGTAGGACATGAAGCAAGCGACCAGTGAGCAGCATTCTCAAGCTGCAACAATGTCTGTGTAAAAGTAATTCCAAAAAAGGGTCAAGGGAAACTTGGTCCCATGAAGGTGCAGCACACTTGTTAACCCCTTGGCTGCAGATTTCCAGCCAGAAGACAGACCTCACCAAGCTACAGGAGTGGAACGAAAATGTCTGCTACAATTCAATGAGGAAAAATGTAAAGTCCTGCACCCTGAGAGGGGATATCCAGCACACCAATACCACATGGGAAACACTCCACTATCCACCACAGGGGCAGAAAAAGACCTGGGACTGTATGTTACCAGGCTACCAGTGAAGGGATATCCAGCACACTAATACCACATGGGAAACACTCCACTATCCACCACAGAGGCAGAGAAAGTCCTGGGAGTGTATGTTACCAGGCTAACAGTGAAGGGATATCCAGCACACTAATACCACATGGGAAACACTCCACTATCCACCACAGAGGCAGAGAAAGTCCTGGGAGTGTATGTTACCAGGCTACCAGTGAAGGGATATCCAGCACACTAATACCACATGGGAAACACTCCACTATCCACCACAGAGGCAGAGAAAGACATGGGAGTGTATGTTACCAGGCTAACAGTGAAAGCCAAATCCGTGCCAGTCGCAGCAGACAGGCTAATATGTGAAATGTTCAACAAATAAATAGGAATCAAATATGAGGACACAGAGTCAAAGGAATCCAGTCATATGTAAAAAGACCCATTTTACTTATGAAAATTTAGTAGACTGAACATTCTAACACAGGGAAAACAAGAAAATTTTTACCTCTCCCTCCCTACTGGAAAGATTCTACGAGCAAACCATTTTGTGACCATTACTCAACATCTGGAAGGGTAAAGTGTGACCAGGTGCAAAAAATGTCAAACGCCTCCGCCCTTCACATCAACTATTTCCTGAGGCCAAAAAGGAGACCAGTCGGGCTCTGATGCATGTGTTTTTTAGGTTCACAGTACAGAGGAAGGGTCAAACCACCACCAGGGCCATAAAACTACTCCTGGAAATGCCCACAACTATCATGAACGCCTTGTCAAACAGGTGACCTTGGGTTCGGAAATGTTTAAGAATGCGACCCCTAGACTGGTAGAGGGTGACCAGGGGTAAAATAAATACACTGATCATGCACAAGAGGAAAGAAACAAGATATTTTCATCACTTACCTCAAAGGTAAAACAACAAAGTGTCTGCATCTACTACACACCTTGGACCTACACTGGCCCTGTATTCTCAAACCTTTGGGCACCCAAGTACACATATTTAACAGGGCTTCCATAGGCGTTGTGGGCATTACTAGGGGCAGTGTACTGTACCTGGTGGTGGTGTGGCTCTTCTTCTGTACCATGAATGTGAAAAAACCCTCATGAAAACCCAATTAACCCCCTGACTGAGGATTTCCTACCAGAAGACCTCACCAAGCTACAGGATTGGAACAAAAGGTGGCTGCTACAATTCAATGAAGAAAAATGTAAAGTCCTGCACCTTGGGAGGGAATATCCAGCACATCAGTACCACATGGGAAGCCAGGCTACCAGTGAAGGACAAATCCGTGCCAATCGCAGCGGACAGGCTAGTCTTTTTTGGCCTTTGGAAACAGTTGACGTGGTGGGAGGTGGAAGCATTGAGAATACAGACACTGGTGGAGACTAAAAGCTGACTAGTGTGCTAAAAAAATCTAGCGTTGACACAGGCACACACACTAAAAAAGGTCCTGCTCACCACCATCCTTTCCCCTGAGAAGAGGAGACAGAATGACCCACTTTGGTGAGACTCATGCTTTTGGGAGTCAGTAAGTTATGTCTTCACGCATGCGGCAAAAAGTCAATTCCTGCTATACTTTTATTGGTACAGAGAAGAGCAATGAAAAAAAATGTCCTCGAAACACTTTTTTGATTTATGTGGTTTCATTGATTTAGGTATTTATAGACTGATTTTTTTTTTTTTATTATTATTATTTATGTGTGTGTGTGTGTGTGTGTGTGTGTGTGTGTGTGTGTGTGTGTGTGTGTGTGTGTCTCGTCAGCAGAGATATGGCCCTCACCTTGTTGCAGCAAATGTTAATGTTGTAGCCTTGGCCAGGTCCCGTCCCCACTCGTCGTAGTTTGGGTCCTCAGAGGATGGCAAGAAGAGGCCGTGGTGGTGGCAGTGGAGGGACACGTACAGCACCCTCGGCTCGGCCACAAACAAATGCTGGATGCCGCTGCCGAGGTGCACATCCTGGTCCACCACCAGCACCCTGCAAGCCAGAGATGGTGTTGGGAGTACAGTAGAATGCATACACACACACACACACACACACACACACACACACGTGTAGGTGAGATGTGAAAAAGTTTAGCTTCCCAAAGCATTGAGCTATGGAATAGACTGGAGGAGGAGGTGGTTTGTGCAAGAAACATTCATGATTTTAAGGAAAAGTTGGATAAGAGAGGATATGGAGACGGGACAGCGTGAGCGTAGCTCTTTTCCCGTACGTCACAACTAGGTATATACAACTAGGTAAATACACACAGACGGGACCACACGAGCGTAAAGCCCAGGTCCTGTAAAACTACAACTAGGTAAATACACACCCACATTCACACCACACACCCACATGCACACACTCACACACACACACAAACACATAACAATAAATCAAGGTGGACGGAAGAAACTAGTGGAGTCCCCCAAGGATCGGTGTTGGCTCCGATTATGTTTGCAATATATATAAGCGACATGACAGAAGAGGTGACAAGCTATATGAATATGTTTGCTGATGATGCTAAACTAATGAGGGTGGCTAATGAAGAAGACTGTGTAGCCCTGAGCCAAGATCTCGACAGAATAAACAAATGGTCACAAAAATGTGAAATGACATTCAGTACAGAGAAGTGTAGTGCGATGGAGTTTGGTAAGAGCAGTAGACGAATATCGGGGAGCTACTCTCTGAGTAATGAAAGAATCATGAAAAAAACAGATGAAAAAGATCTGGGAGTGACCATAACAGACAAGTTATCCTTTGGAAAACATATAAATCAGATAACTGGGGAAACATACAATCTTCTTAGAAACATAGAAGTAGCATTTACATATTTAGATGAAGAAATGGTGAAGAAACTAATAACATCGATGATACGTCCAAGACTGGAATATGCAGCATTAGTGTGGTCACCTAGATTGAAGAAAGAAATTAGAAAGTTGGAAAGAATACAAAGAGCAGCGACCAAACTACCGGAAACTCTGAGAGAACATACTTATGAAGAAAGACTGGAGAAATTGGGACTAACAACACTGGAGAGCAGAAGAGAGAGAGGGGACCTAATAGCATTGTACAGGATACAAGAGGGATTGGAGAAATTGGACAGGGAAGACCTAGTGGTACGTGATAGGAGTGTGACAAATAATAAGCAGTGGATAATAAGCATTATGGAAACAGGACAGCACGGGCCTAGTACGGCTCTTTTCCTGTATTTCACAACTAGGTAAATACACACCCACACACACACACTCACTCACACCCACACCCACATATACACACAGTCACACCAACACACAAACACATTCACACACACACACACACACACACACACACACACACACACACACACACAGGACAATAAAGAAAGGGAGAGAGAAGGAGGAAAATGATAAAAGGAGATGAGAGATTTTTGATAAAGGAAGGAGAGATGGGATAAAGGAAAGAAGGAATATAAATAGATGATGCCAGATAGATAAAAGGAAGATGATAAAGGAAGGAGATGGGAGAGAGGGAGTGAAGAATAGAGAGATAGATAAGACCAAAGAGATTACAGATAAAAGAGGGAAGGAGAGATGGAAGAGAAGGAGGAATAAGAGAGACAGGTGATGCAAAACAGACTCAGGATAAAGGAAGGAGAGGATGAGAAATAGGTGATGTGAAGGAAATATTTGACAAAGGAGTGATAACGATGAAAATAAAAGGCAGAGTTAATGTGGTGCCAGGGCCAAGCAGCGCCCACCTTGGCATCCCAGCCTGTTGGCGGCGACGGCCACGTTGTTGTAGAAGCAGAGGCCGTGGGGGCGGTCCGGCTCGGCGTGGTGGCCGGGGGACGGATGATGCCCACGCCGGCCCTGGCTCGGCCTGCAAACACCTCGTCCACGACCTTCAAGGAAAGAGATTGTATCATTCCTACATTGTTTTCCTCCTCTTTCATTACTGTCAATTCCAAATGCATTCTTGAGGGTAGTATATTATGATTAGAAAAAGAGTACATATAAGTGTGTGTATAAAAAGTATAGAATGCAGAATTAAAAAAAGATTACAGGCTTTTACTATAATTTTTTCCTTCTCCTTTTCCTCCTCCTCCTTATCCTCTTCTTCCTCCAATTTTAATACAGCATTATTTTCTATTACAGGCTTATACTCTATTTTTTCTCCTCCTTTTCCTTCCTCCTCCTCCTCCAATCTAAAGACCCAACCATGAGCAGAGACTAGAGGAGTGACTCAATGCCATTCCTTTTCATCTCCTGTCTCACACACCTCCTCCTCCTCCTCCTCCTCCTTTCTCTACCATCGTGAACACAACATTACTCTCTCCTACATGCACTTATGGTACTTCTTTCTCCCCCTCGTACCTGCAGCAGTGAGCCGGCCGAGAGCAGAGCACAGACATTGGTGGCGGGGTGGAGGTAGACAGACTTGTAGTTCTCCTGAATGGTCTGCAGCTCCTCCTCCCCCTGGGCCTGGAGGCTGAACATGAAGGCCACATGTTCCTGGCTGTGTGTGAGCTCCACCTCCTCTCCCTGGACCTGAAAGCTGAACATGAAGGCCACGTGGTCCTGGCTGTGGCTCCACCTCTCCCCTGACCCTGGCTGGGCTGAGGCCCGTGTGTTCTGTGCTGTGTGTGAGCTCCACCTCCTCTCCCTGGACCTGAAAGCTGAACATGAAGGCCACATGTTCCTGGCTGTGTGTGAGCTCCACCTCCTCTCCCTGGACCTGAAAGCTGAACATGAAGGCCACGTGTTCCTGGCTGTGTGTGAGCTCCACCTCTTCACGCTGGGCCTGGAGGCTGTGCAAGGATGGAGAGAGGGAGGGAGAAAAGGGTTAGATTAAGATTAGACTCTTTCTTTATTAATATCTCTTCGGCATCATCTGTATATCTCTCTATTTCTCATTTCCTCTCTCCCATCTCTCCTTCCTTTATCCAGAATCTTTCTTCCTCTTCCAACTCTCCTTCCTCAATCCTAATTCCAACAATGAGAACAACTTCTTTGCCTCAACTCAACCCAACTGATCCTACTGGCTGACACTGCATCATGTTTATAAAGCAGGTCCAAGGAATAGAGAGAGCTGCATACCCTCTGTGCATTACTATGGGTGGCTATACAGGTGTTAGCCAGTGCAGGTGCCTTCCCTTTCCTTTCCTTCCCTCCCTCTCTTCCATTTTTTCCTTTCTCCTCTTCCTTCCCTCTCCCTCTCCCTCTTTCTCCCCCTCCCCTTCCTCCCTACATACCTTCCCTCCTCAGCTGCAGCAGTTTCTCACCAATCCTCTCCCTGAGCTGCTGGTCTGTGGTGTCAGGAGCTGCATGGTGTCTCTGGTCTGGAGGCGTAAGGGCCAGACACCCACCAGGCCTTGGAAGGAGAGGCTCGGGGTGAAGGTGCTGGGGTCAGCCTCACCCCGCACCTCCTGCTGGCATAAGGACCCCTGGTACTGGAAGCAGCGCCAGTGTGCCCGCTGGACATACACCAGGCTCAGCAGTGTCTCCTGAAGGTTGGGGAGGACAGGGAAGGGAGAAGAAGGTCAATGTTGAGAAAAAGAGCAGGTTAACTATAGGAAAAAGACATTGTTTCTGAGATCCAAGAAAGGGCATCAAGGAAAAATAAGACAATGCTATAGGCCCAAACAGCTTCCTCTTAATGAGCAGACATGGATAGGGAAAATAAAATAGACAGCGACAGTAAAGGAAGGAGAATAATACAATATTAAAACAAAACAGTTCAATAAATCCTGCATCAGAGATAAGGCAGACAAAGAGATAGATGAATGGATATAGACAGACTGAGATAGATAGATAGATAAAGACAGATATAAGCAGAGATAGATAGACAGGCATAGAGATGGACAGATTGATACAGAAAGATATAGACAGACAGACAGCTATCAGGCACCTTGGTGATGGCTGCAGGGGGGTCCAGCAGGGGGGCAGTGGTGGCCCAGCAAGGCACTGAGGGTGTGGGCGGCACTCTTGGCCAGGACGGCAGGCACCACCCACCCTGCACACACAACAGGGATTGCTTATTACCATTCTAATTATTATTATTATTATTATTATTATTATTATTATTATTATTATTATTATTATTATTATTATTACTACTATTATTATTATCAATATTACTATCATCCTGCTATGTAATAATAATTGTCTGAGCTATTTTTTAGATTTCTGTGCAATATTTTTTTTCAAGTTTTCAGTGATGTCAATTTTTTTTTTCCCAATTGAATTCTATAGGGAGGTAGAATGCATACCAGTGTGTGGATGTGTGGTGCTCAGTTCCTGCCACAATGTTTGGGTGAGGTCAGACTGGTCACCTCCAGCACCAGCACCACCTTGCCCCGCGCCAGGGCCATCAGCTGGGAGGTGAGGTGTGCGTACAGGCCTGGCCACACCTCCAGCACCAGCACCACCTTGCCCCGCACCAGGGCCATCAGCTGGGAGGTGAGGTGTGCGTACAGGCCTGGCCACACCTCCAGCACCAGCGCCACCTTGCCCCACGCCAGGGCCATCAGCTGGGAGGTGAGGTGTGTGTACAGGCCTGGCCACACCTCCAGCACCAGCACCACCTTGCCCTGCACCAGGGCCATCAGCTGGGAGGTGAGGTGTGTGTACAGGCCTGGCCACACCTCCAGCACCAGCACCACCTTGCCCTGCACCAGGGCCATCAGCTGGGAGGTGAGGTGTGTGTACAGGCCTGGCCACACCTCCAGCACCAGCGCCACCTTGCCTGCACCAGGGCCATCAGCTGGGAGGTGAGGTGTGTACAGTCCTGGCCACACCTCCAGCACCAGCACCACCTTGCCCTGCACCAGGGCCATCAGCTGGGAGGTGAGGTGTGTGTACAGGCCTGGCCACACCTCCAGCACCAGCGCCACCTTGCCCCACACCAGGGCCATCAGCTGGGAGGTGAGGTGTGCGTACAGGCCTGGCCACACCTCCAGCACCAGCACCACCTTGCCCCGCACCAGGGCCATCAGCTGGGAGGTGAGGTGTGTGTACAGGCCTGGCCACACCTCCAGCACCAGCACCACCTTGCCCCACACCAGGGCCATCAGCTGGGAGGTGAGGTGTGCGTACAGGCCTGGCCACACCTCCATCTCACCCTGAAACACCAGACAGTGAAATAAAGTATAATAAATATACTGTATTATTATTATTATTATTATTATTATTATTATTATTATTATTATTATTATTATTATTACTATTGTGTTTGGCTTCCCTGTTAAGAGTGGTTCATAATGGGAAGTTTGTGATATAGTTGAGTAAAATAAAATATATATACCATCTTTTATTATTATTATTATTATTATTATTAGTAGTAGTAGTAGTAGTATCATCATTATTATGAGGTTTGACTTCCCTGCTGGAGTGATTCACACTGGCAAGTGTCTGGATGAGGAGACAGAGCTGAGAACATCCATGAATTTATGAAAGTAAGTACAGTCGTATGAAAGCAGAAATAGAGGCAGGTCAACACAAGCTAAGGTAAAATCCTCTATACTATGACTAAGTAAATGCATACAAAAATCAGACAAGCCAGCAGAGGCAGACACACACACACACACAGATACATTGTGACTAAGAATGACCTTGAAAATAGAGAACATTTGAGTTCAAGCAAAAAATATTCATGAACTTAAAGCTAAATTTGATAAACTGAAATTTGGAGACAGGACCATACCAGTGTAAATCATCCTGTATATTACTAGGTAAATACACACACACACACACACATACAACCTCCACCCCAACACATACACAAGAGCCCACAAGTGTAGCTCAATCCCTATATATCACAACTATAGTCTGTTCACTTAATTCTGACCCAAGCTGACAACATAAACCTAAGCGTGTTCATAAGCACAGTGCAGATTAGCAGAAAGTGCTGCGTGAGATAAACACAAACAGGTTAAAGAAAACTTGGAAGCCACAGCAGCAGCCAGTCAGCACTCAGCTTGCAAACACGCTTAGGTTTATGTTGTCAGCTTGGGTCTGACTTAAGAGAACAGACTTTAGTAAGGCTTTAGGCCAAGAGAGAGAGAGGCTGAGAGAGCAGGACTTGCCTTTTCATCCCCCACTGCCGAGTCATAACCAGCAGACACAACACTATAACTAACTCAGGACCAAACTAGAAGAGAAAATAGTTGTGCTTAGGGTTCAAACGGCACACCAGGTTCAGTCTAGCCTCTTCCGATCATATGCTGAGGTTTGTGCATAGGTGTGTGTGTGTGTGTGTGTGTGTGTGTGTGTGTGTGTGTGTGTGTGTGTTGGGGTCCTAATCGGTCAATCAGATTGTATCTTACTGACAAAATGTGTCAAATGTAGCAATTTCAATATGGTATGCCACATAAACTATACTGCATTGTAGGGATCTTGCTTTTCCTGTCCCTCAAGCCTGGACATCTAATGCCGCCTAGTAATGAAGGGGAAAAAAATTCACACTAAGCTGCACACAGCTTTCTACTCTGTCTCATTCCTGTGCTATACAAATCCCTTATGCAGGAGTAAACCACCGTCTGCATTCCTTTATCCCTTTTGCTGGTACACTCTGGAACAAACAAGCTTCCTTTGCCTGTGTTTCCTCCTGCCCATGACTTGAACTCTTTCATGAGGGGAATATCAAGACACCTCTCCACCTGTAACTGACTCTCTCCAGACCATTCACTTCTATCAACTTTTACAGGAGCAATGCATAGTGGGCTTTTTTTCCCCTTGAGCTGCTTCATTTACTGGACAAAGGAAAAAAAGAAAAAGAGCTTCTCACTCCCTTGGCCTCTGCCTTTTCCTGACCTACTAACAAAGACCAGAGCTGCCCAGCCTCAACCTCTGCCTCACCTGCTTCTCCAGACTTGCCATCGGTTGCTGCTGCTGCCGCACCCCCAGCAAGAGGCTGACCGCGCGGGGATTCCTGGCTGACGTCTTCCTCTGGGGCGTGTCTTCCGTCATCCTGCAACACAAAGGTTCACCTTCATCAACTGGTTAAGATTTATTTCAGAGGCAATATTTGCCCAAGGTTTTTGATATGGGGTCATTTTCAATAATTTTAAATGTAGAAATTCAAGTGTCACAAAACAGAGCCTTGAGGACACATTATTGTGGGGATAAATGCCTAACAGTTAGGTAATAACCAATATCTATAACCATTGCAAAGTGGATCACAGGGATTTATCAAAAACTACCCCGTGTGCTGCCACTCCATGTTTTCTAGGGTGAATACAAACCCATCAAAGCCTGACATGATAACCAATATCTATACCCTTGTAAAGCATATCAAAAATTTATCAAAAATAATATACAATAACAAGTGGTAGGCATTGCAACCAAGAAAGGACCTTGCACAAGCACTAGGTAGCTTATGACACACTTGTGAGACCAACACTGGAATACTGCTCCACGGAGTGGGATCCATACACACACAGAAACATTGATAGGCTAGAACAAATCAACACCAAGGCAGCAAGGTTCATTACAAACAATTACACTTGAACGTCTGGCATCACAACACGGATCAAACAACAGATAAACATGGACCCTCTTCACATACGCAGACAAGCACACAGACTTACACTGATATACAAGATCACAAACACTCACATTGACATTGACCCACACACATACTTACTCAATGCAAACAGTCAACGTACTCGTAACACACACACCCATAAATACCAAACATATCACACTAACACTGACGCATACAAGCACTCATACTTTCCACGCACCATGTGTGACTGGAACAGTCTCCCTCAACAGATTTTAGACTGCGGTACAATAGACTCATTCAGAAAACAACTACACACTCACTTGTCACCACAACACACCAACACTAACAATTACACTTGATTCACTTCCCTCCCCCACACACCCGGCTCCCCCGTCCCCCAACAGCCAACACAAATATGCATGTTATGCACCTGAATGGGTGCCCTGCGTATTATAAATCAAGATCAAGGTAATTTAGCCATGCAGGTGTAACTAGTAATTTTGCACTTGTGCACCGGCATGAGTGCAATATTACACAAGACTGAGCACTGCACTGCTGATATTTACCAAAAAACAACACTGTGCAGGTTATTGCACAGCACCCCACCACTAAACTTAACAGATCTATTCAAATCTAACATCACCTGCTGGGTGGGGCTTTGTTCCCGTCAACCCTACTGGCAGACCTTTCATAACATATGTGCAATCTCCCCTTCAGACCTTTTTGTTCTAACTCCTGATCTACCCACTAGAGGCCACCAGCACTAAATAGCACATGTTAGGACCCAGCTTGAACTAAAGAAGAGGTCCTTCAGTGTCAGAGGCATTCCTTTGTGGAATTCCCTCCCTGAATCCCTGGTCACCCTCCAGTCTCTACCTCTATTTAAATCAGCACTAGCTCATCATCTTGGGGACAAACTTTTGGAATATCATTAAATGGACTGTAGCTCTACATCTAATCATATAAATTACATTATAAATTGACTGCATATGATGGACTATCCAGCTCTTTCATTAGTATTTGTTTTTGTTTATGTAATTATATATTGAGAGCTGGCGCATCAGCAGAGTGCTGGCTTCCCCTCGTCATCATGTGGACTGTGGGGTCGGGAAGCTCACCAGGTGAGTAAACCAGGTGAGTTAGTTTGAAATATCCAAATCTGACACACCACCTCCTTATTTCTTACCTAGATTTCTTACCTAGATGGGGAGAACCCCATCTAGAATCAGGTGACGCCTCCAACCAAGACAGCAAGTAGATTGTCCTTTAGATGTTCTGATGGTTGGCTAATGTGGCATCACCAAGACCACACAAACACTGCCATAATACTCTTGAGTAAGTGCCAAGACAATATAGTCAGGTTGGCAATCCCGAGTGGAGACACAGCACAGCACAGGACACAAGTTTACAAGTTAAAGAGATACTCAACAACCCAAAGTCAATCAAAATCATACAAAATTTGACCGAGAGAAGTGTGGAGATGTGTTTTGAAAGCATTAACAGAATTCACCACAACAACTGATTCTGGTAAATTATTCCAAATGCTAATGACCCGCACTGAGAAGAAACGAGCTCGAACATCAGTATTGTAACGAGGAACAAAAAGCTTAAAGGAGTGGCCTCTCGTGTCTCTGTTGAAATTTCTAACAAAGAGGTGACCTAAATTCGGACAAAACCCTTCCAGAATGTTGAACACCATAATGAGATCAGCTCTAATTAATCTTCCTTTAATGGAATAGACTCAATCTAGCGAGACGTTCACTGTATGGCAGATCATGGAAACCGGTAATTTTCTTGGTCCACCTCCTCTGAACATTTTCTAAAAGCCTAATGTCTCCTGTATAACCAGTGAACCAAACCATAGAGGCAAAGTCCAAGATAGGGCAAATATGCGAGATAAAAACTGCTTTCATGAGATCAGGAGATCTGCAAAGGGTACCCTTTAGAATACTGTAACCAATGCCTCCAGCCTTGCCAGTGATTTCTCTCACATGCAAATGAAACTTTAGGGAGGAATCCACCCTGACCCCAAGATCCTTATAGTTATTTACATCTTGTATGGGTTGGTTTCCAATAAAATATGGTAAAGGAGCAGGAGCATAAAGGAAATTCCTACATAACTTCATTCTGGCACATTTGCCAACTGAGAAAGATAAACCCCAAGAGCTGCTTGTGTTGTAAAGAGTATTGATGTCTCTCTGCAAAATACTGTGAGAAATTAATTGGTTAGACTTATAAATTTCAGTAGCTAGGTATAATTTAAGATCATCAGCAAATAAACAAAACCTACAATTTAGTTCTGAAACAACATGATTAATGTAAATGAGAAAAAGCAAGGGACCAATTACAGACCCTTGGGGAGCACCACTGCTTACACCCGCTCTATAACTCTTACTTCCATGGACAACTACTTGCATCTTTCTCCCATTCAAATAGTCTTTCAGCCATCCCAGCAAACACCCCCCAATCCCAATACTAGACAGCATTGTGAGTAATAATCTATGATTAACAACACCAAAAGCTTTCTTGAAATAAAAAAATATCACATCCACTGACATACCACTATCATAGAAATGAGTCACATAGTCATAAGTAAACAACAGTTGCTCGAAAACTGATCTACCCGATCTAAAACCATACTGATGCTGTGAAAGTAAGTTATTATCTTCCAAATAAGAAGTAAGTTGAGACACAATTATTATTTCAAAAGATTTACAGCACACAAAAGATTTTTAGCACACTGATGTCAAACTGATTGGTCTATAGTTGAGGGGATCAGAATGGATTCCACCTTTGAACAGTGGCATAACATTAGCATCTTTCCAGTCAGATGGGACTTGCATTGATAAAAGAGATTTTCTGAACAACAAGAGCAAAGGATAACTAATGGAGGGGGCACATCTCTTTAAAAATACTGAAGGTATACCATCAGGGCCACAACAAGCAGAAGATTTCAGCTTAGAAAGGATAATCTCAATTTTTAAAATATCAAAACTAAATATATTAAATAAAAATGAATTGTCACAATGCTGAACAGGATAAGGATTCAATAAGTCAGCAGAAGAAAATACACCAGAGAATCCATCAACAAAAAGATCTGCCATGTCAGTTGTGTCAGCGCACCAGCCATTATCTCCATACAGCGGTCCAATAGTAGGACGCTGAACCTTCTTGCTACGAAGATAGGAGTGAAAACGTTTAACATCAGGATTTCCGGGAGAAACTAAAGATCTTTCATATTTAATTACAGATTGATGGACAGCATCTTTGTATTGAACAGATATTGTCTTAAAAGAATGCCACAACCTCAAGGCTATTGGGGAAGATCTGCCAAACTTTGTCCGAGCATCCTTATACTCCAACCATACTTGTCGTTTATGCCGTTTTAAAGAAGGAGGTATAGATTTTGCCCAAGGAGGTTTCCTGATTCCTGTTGCCTTCTTAATTGGAATAAATAGCTGAATGGCATTAAGCATTAAACTGTTTAATCTTAAATATGATTGTTCAATATCTAAGCCAAGGAATTCTTTATCCCAATCAAAATTTAAAATGTGATGGTTTAACAAGGTGTAGTTGCCATTATAAAAGTCAAAGTTGTTATGTACATTATTAATGTTTGGATTAGAACTAAATAAATACTCAAACAAAACTGGAAAATGGTCACAACCTGGAAAGGGGTCTATTAGATCTACATGGGAAATTCTATCATCTTCAGATGTAAAGACCAAGTCAAGTATATTATTAGACCAGACATAAGTACTTTGCGTAACCCACTGTATGAGACCCAAAGATGAAAACAAATCTAGAGATCTAATATCAATAGAGGAAGTGCAATAAGGAACCTCAGTGGACCAGACAACAGTAGGGAGATTAAAGTCACTAACCAGTATTAATTCTTTTCCAACACAGAAAGATTCCAGGTATGAAACAAGAGCAATATTATCTTCCAAAGAATTACTTGGGGGCCTGCAAATTACTAATATAGTAACGCCAAAATCAGGCAAAAATACCCCAACAGTATTCGGATGATCTGAATAAGTTTTCCCCACTTTAATATCATCTCAAATGTAAATCCCAACACCGTGAATTCTTAGATTTAAGGGTGAATCATTTCGGAAAAATTTATAATCCGATATACTGATAACTGGATCAGAAACATTGCAAGTTAGCCAAGTTTCACAAACACAACATACCCCAATTCTGTGACTAGAAACGAACTCTGCCAAAAAGTTAATTTTATTGATCAAACAGTTGAGATTCAAAAGAACAAAAGTAATGAAGAGGTTATCTACAGAGGAGTTACCCAGATTTTGCCGAGAAGAAAGTTCTATGTGATGTTTTTTTGAGGGTTCCCATCTTTTGAACATACTTCAAGGTTAGAGGCAGAGGACGCAACTAAGTGAGATGTGGGAGGAGTATGTGGGGACTCATGACTGGGCAAAACAACAGAGGCTAAGCTTTTGTTAGAAATGTATGAAGAACTAACAGGCTGGGAGTTCCTCATGGCCTGAGCAGAAGCCCGTTTTTTCCGCAGCTCTTCCCGCTGATTGTATAGGTGAGGTCCCTAGAGATGAAAATGTTGGAAAACTGACTCCCAGAAAGTTTACTGCACCTAGACAGTAACTCTTGCCTCACCCTGACATTTGATATCTTGGCTCTCACCAAGGAAGCAGAGATAGGCACAATATCTACAAGTGTGATTGGTTCAATTTGCTCCGGCCATAAATAGGAAACAAGTGGATTAAATTTGTCCTGAAAATTTTCCCCAAATGCAAGCCCTTTGATGATGATACTGTCCTTCCTCTTTTCCCTCTCGCTCAACTCACAAACTTCTTCTTTAATAATGGTCCGAATATCAGGGCCCGCAACCCTGCCACTATCTCTTCAAAAGACACCATCATTTACCATATTATTGAATCTTAGATCAATAGATCTCACTGTGTTGCTGAGACCAGCGATAGTGTTAAACATCTGGGTCATGCACTCCCTAAGTGACCCGAGCATTACCTTTGTTCCCCCTTGACCCTTGGCGTGTGTCATGCACCACCCACTCAACCGGAACAGCAGGCACCCATTTAACTGTTTCTGCAGGGAATGGTCATGTAAAAAGCTGAGCAGCAGTACAAGGCACCTCAGTAAGGTGCCCAGCAGCCGCCAAGGGGCGGTGTGATACTGGAGGAACACCAAGGGCCGGGGGGCGTCTTGGCCATGCCGGTCACACACTCCATCATTACCTTCCCCTCGTAGGATCAGCTTCACCTAGGCTTAGGCATGCCTCGCTAGGCCTTGTTCAGGCTGTCATGGTGGTGAGTGTCTGACAGGAGGCTGTGGGTGTGTGGCGGTGAGTCTGCCGCCCGACCCTGCACGGAGATGACACACACACACACACACACACACACACTGCCTGTCGTGTGTCCCCGCCAGGCCACACGCGGCACACAGTGGACAGTAGTCTTGCCCCGGGTACTCGCGCGGCGGTGCTGGCGCCTGGCGTCCCCAACACCCGTCGTTACTGCAGAGTCGCTGCTGCCAATGTTTGTGTTTTTTCAACGGGACGCTTATCGTGCCACACCTGCTCATATTCCTTTTCTGAGTAGTGTGAGGATGAAACTATTTTGCTCCTATTATTTACTTGTTGTTGATTTGTGTCGTCACTTTTTGTGGGTACTGGATTCTCACCAACCACCGGCTCAGGGACCAACGTGACGGAGGTGAGCACCGAGGCAACGCGCAAAACAATTATATACGCCCCAAACCTTACCTTGCCCTCCCTACACACACACACACACACACACACACACACAAACACAAACACACACACACAAACACACACACACACATGGAATAATAAAAAAAACTGAAATATTTATCTTAAACGTGAATAATTATTAAGGGTCATCAAAGGAGGAAGAAAATTATATTTATATTCATAATGTAACGTACCTGCCTGCATACCAACACCGCAGAAGCCAGTTAAAAACCAATTGGGAAAATTGGGAATAATCCCTTGTACATGGCCATGGTTATTTACCGGATCCAGTTTCTCCTCAGCCGAAACAATACCCGTAGAGGTTAATATGTCATAAGTAGATAAGGGAAGAGAGCGAGAAATACGAACTACAGCTTGGGTTGGCACCCGATATAAATCCAGCCGGATCCCTATTTTTATATATATTTATACGTTAGGACTTAGAAATTAAGGGAAAATTAAGTTTAGAATTAACATACAAAAAGACACCCTCAGAAAGGCAGAGGAAGGATAGATTAATGTACCAAGCTGAAAGGCGAGAAGGAAAAGTGTTGGAACCTTGAGGTGGCCACGTCAGGGGAAAGGTCATGAGTTAACCGCTCGGCCTGACGAGATTCATTCGGGACTTAACTTTCCACGGCACAGGTGAGGGCGCGAGACAGCTGAAGGCCGGTGTCCAGGGGTTAGGCCAGGCGAGTGGCGCGCCATCTTGAAGCCGCCCCCATTGAGAGTCGGGAATGGACCCAGACGCCAGTGGTGAACAAGGGTCATGCCCTCAGTCATGAGTGCCTGAACCGAGCCCAGGTAAGGGCGAGCCAGTCCAATCCCTGCCGCCCCCGAGATCAGCAGGCTGGTGATGGGAGTAGAAACGGCTCCGAAACCCCCCCTTTAGGCACGGCATAACAGCATAGTGTAGCTCTCAGGCCTCCACCAAGCCAAGGAAATTGTGTAAAACGGGTAAGGGGCATCCGCTTGGTGGACGAGGGGCAAACCGTGACCTCACCCCCCCTTTAGCTGTAACAGTCTGATCTTTCTCTCATACTTACCCTTCTCTTCCTATTTTTGTCCTGAGTGTGTCATGAGTGTTTTTATTTGTGTATGCACGCCGATGCGGGAAGTTGAAATCGGATTGTCTAATCAATCGGGCGGTAGCCCTGTGATATATACCTACATATGGTCATCTCTCGTGTGTAGCATTTATCGATAAGAAGGTTAGGAATTAGAAGAAAGATTTACAACTTTGTATTAACCAAAACATGCTACCCTTCCATCGGGAGTGAGGATTAAACCAATAAATTGTATTCTGTCTATGTCCTGTATTAATGCATACAGCCTTCCTAGCCTAAGGTGCAGTCTCGCAATCTCCCCCACCACGACCTCCGAAGGTAACCAAGACCCCACAAAACCAAACTTGGGACTGAGGATACCATATACCTCAAGGAACAACCCATAGTAAGCTGGGGAGCGACGGACACTATCTACTAGGTGGGACGGTTGTTAAAGTCAAGTGTTGCCAGGCCTGCCCTTAGCAGGTAGAGTCTGGGGACTAAACAGTTAGTTTAGTTCCGCCCCACCTGGTTCATAGAACTGCCGTTCCTCACTTACAGGCTTTGGGGGTTGTCATATTACAACCTCCTGGTGGCAGCTTACAGAGAGGGAACAGCAGGGATTCGAACCCAGCCGTACACTCTATGCGAGGTTGAGGAATCTTAGCGTCACTATTCATCCTCTTCCTCCCCTTTTTTTTTTTTTTTCAACCTGTGATGGCCAGGGGTCGAACTCGGGGCTGTTATAATAACACCATAACAGGGCTTGAAAACTTAGTAGACTAATAGTGCCCTCCCCTTGACATGAGTGTGTGTGTGTGTGTGTGTGTGTGTGTGTGTGTGTGTGTGTGTGTGTGTCATCACCATTTCATCGACGCCTGCTCCTAGGAGCTCCCACCAGGGGATGGCCACGGCAGAAGAGCTTCCAACTTTATTTATCCAGACACTCCCTCCTTGCCTGTGTGTATATGTGTGAGTGAGTACGTGTGCGTGTCTATTTGCGTGTGTGTGTGTGTGCGTGTATGAGTGCGTGTATGAGTGTGTGTATGTGTGTACATGTGTGTGTGTATTTCTATGATTAGTGTGTCTGTATGAGTGGTGTGTGTGTGTGTGTGTGGGGGGGGGGGCATGTGTGTATATGTTTGAGTGAGTATGTGTGCGTGTTTGTGTGCGTGTATGAGTGTGTGTATGTGTGTATATGTGTGTATTTCTATGATTGGTGTGTCTTTATGAGTGGTTTATGTGTGTGTGTGTGTGTGCAAGTGGTTATGTGTGTGTGTGTGTGTGTGTGTGTGTGGAGTGCGAGCGCGGAAAAGCCCGCGGTCGACGACGCAATCATGTGAACGTTTATAGCCTATTATTACGTGTGTATATATATATATATATATATATATATATATATATATATATATATATATATATATATATATATATATATATATATATATATATATATATTTTTTTTTAATAAAGAACAAGATCTCGGCTGTCAGGGATTTATTTTTTAAGTTAAAAGGCATAACAATCTCCCTTACTAAGTGCAGTATATTTTTAAATGTATCATAGTTTGATAAATAACTTAGAATTGCTCTTGACTAAATTTGACCGGAACGAAAAGCTCGTGTCAAAATGTAGCGACAGAGCCTAAAGAAAAAATATTTATTAAGCGTTAGCGACGGGCACTGTTGATAAATATCTATCTTAAAATTATGGAGAGTGCACCTGTGACCACCGATCACCACAACAGTACGATTTCGATAGGATGTAATAATTTTCATGTCGCGTGAAGGTGTTGCCAGATGTCGCTTTTTGAACGAAACTTACTGGACAGTATGACACTACTCTCTATAGCCGACTGTACCAAGGTCTTGTGGAATAAAAAAAAAATAATGTGATCCACGAAGTGACAATCTCTCTCTCTCTCTCTCTCTCTCTCTCTCTCTCTCTCTCTCTCTCTCTCTCTCTCTCTCTCTCTCTCTCTCTCTCTCTCTCTCTCTCTCTCTCTCTCTCTCTCTCTCTCTCTCTCTCTCTCTCTCTCTCTCTCTCTCTCTCTCGGACGCTTTCGGCTCTCACAACAAACACTTCCAAAGGCCACAAGGAAGAAGGAGAGTTGCGTGCTCATGTTAGTTTTCCTTCACATTCATGGTGCTTAAGCCTGCTCACACTATTACACCACAAGGAAGATCTCTTTCTCTCTATCGATATTTCCACGCTGACTGCTCTTCTGAACTTGCTAACTGCATGCCTCCCCCCCTCCCGCGGCCCGCTGCACGCGACTTTCTACTGATGCTCATCCCTATACTGTCCAAACCCCTTATGCAAGAGTTCAACAGCATCTTCACTCTTTCATCCCTCACACTGGTAAACTCTGGAACAATCTTCCTTCATCTGTATTTCCTCCTGCCTACGAATAGGCGCACCTGACATTACCAAATGTGGGGTACAAACTTGGCGGAGGGACTGTTTTTTGGGCGCCATTAAAGGTAATGGCTAAAGAGTAGCTTAGCCGGATATTTTGTTTTCATTTATTAATGATCCACGAGCCATCCTAGAGGTAAAGCAAAGTATGTGCTTATCTTTGTATTCATTCATACACACACTGGTAACATTTCTGTGGAGTCTGATTCACTTATTAGAGTGAAATTCTATTGTGATAAACAGTCACAAATTCGTGTCACTAGTAAAAATGAAACTAGTAATTAAAGTTTTGGCACCATGAAACATACACAAATAGATAAATATGAAAGCTCACGAAGTCACAATAAGTGATACCACCTGCTCTACGTAGTAAAAGTATACTATTTTAGGTATCTGACAACCGCAATATGGCAGGCTGCTGCTGCCTCGGCCACAGATTATTGCCAGATTGTCGTACTCAGCCGATTATTTTCCCGACTTCCTGCCCCAAAACTGTCTTTTGGGCTCCAAAAACGAAACTAATTTATAGTTATCGTCAAAAGAGTAAGATTCTGATGTTTCTTGGCAATAGTTAGGCGTCAAGCACCGTTAAATACTATGCTCTGAGCACGATAATCTGGCAACGGTGGCTATACGTATTTTCATATTGTTCTGTTGTTTATTGAATATTGTGTTAAAAAAAAAAAAAGAATACGCATAATTTTAGCTAGTTTTTGGTTATAAGGATTCTTTACGAAATACAAATATAACATTACCTTCTTTTTCTTAGGAAACGTCCTGAATCCTGGATCGGCTATGGTATTGTCAGGTGCGCCTATTGAACTCTTTCAGGAGAAGGGTATCAGGACACCTCTCCTCCCGAAATTGACCTCTCTTTCGGCCACCTCCTTTGATTATTTTTTTAGGAGCAGCGAGCAGCGGGCTTTTTTTTATTATTGTTTACTTTTTTGTGTGCCCTTGAAAAAAAATTAATAAATCGGGTTCTCAGGTTTCTTTACTTCACTTTCATGGTGCGTAAACTATCACTGGGCCCACAAAACTACCCATCAAAATACAAACACAACCTCCACGAAATCGTTATCATGTATTTCTTCTTTACATTCATGGTGCAGAAGCCTCGTCAAACAATCACTGGGCTCACTAAACTGCCCATGGGAATAGCCACAACCCCACGAAAGCCTTATCATGTTATTTTTTTCCCATTCATGGTGCGGAAGCCTTGCCAAACTATCACCGGGCTCACAAAACTACCCACAGAAATACTAACACAACCTCCAAGAAAGCCTGATAATGTTGTCAAACTATCACCGGGCTCACAAAACTACCCACAGAAATACTAACACAACCTCCAAGAAAGCCTGATAATGTTGTCAAACTATCACCGGGCTCACAAAACTACCCACAGAAATACTAACACAACCTCCAAGAAAGCCTGATAATGTTGTCAAACTATCACCAGGCTCACAAAACTACCCCAGAAATACTAACACAACCTCCAAGAAAGCCTGATAATGTTGTCAAACTATCACCGGGCTCACAAAACTACCCACAGAAATACTAACACAACCTCCAAGAAAGCCTGATAATGTTGTCAAACTATCACCGGGCTCACAACACTACCCACAGAAATACTAACACAACCTCCAAGAAAGCCTGATAATGTTGTCAAACTATCACCGGGCTCACAAAACTACCCACAGAAATACTAACACAACCTCCAAGAAAGCCTGATAATGTTGTCAAACTATCACCGGGCTCACAAAACTACCCACAGAAATACTAACACAACCTCCAAGAAAGCCTGATAATGTTGTCAAATTATCACTGGGCTCACAAAACTACCCACAGAAATACTAACACAAACTCAATCACGAAAGCCTTATACAATGGGAGTTTGTTTCCGCGTAAAGTCTAGAAATGTTTTGATAATGTCTTTTGCCAGTCCTTCCCCGGCACGTTGGTCTTTATCTGCGTCTGTGTGTGTGTGTGTGTGTGTGTGTGTGTGTGTGTGTGTGTGTGTGTGTGTGTGTGTGTTGAACGTAATTAAATCAGGTTTCTGACAAATTAAGGACGTATTTATTTGCTTGACTTAATATTCTTACATTTTTCAATCAAAACGTTTATATTCTGGTAAGTTTAAGATTATATGCTCAGAGACACATAAGAAAGAAACACACACACACACACACACACACACACACACACACACACACACACACACACACACAGTTCAAGGGCATCGCAAGCATACAATTTTATCACATCTGGAAATAACAAGACCATAGTAATGAAAAGACGCATGAAAGGAGTCAGAAACAACACCAATAAAGTTCACCTCTGAATTTTCCGCGGGACACGCCACGTCGGAGACACACGCAGAGCCGCTCGCCCGAGGCACTTTCATCGCTCCCAAAGATAACTAGACCAAAGAAGTAAAAGTCGCCAAAGAGTCAGATATTGCACTCAAATTAAATATGTATCTGCACTGTATTTGTTTTTTTTTACAGCACAGAGCAACTCGAGGGCAACAAAAAGATGTAAAAAATAAACCCGATAACTGTTGCTCTCATATAGCGATAAGTATAGAGTGGCCAAAAGAGAGGTCAATTTCGGATGGAGAGGTGTCTTGATACACTCTTTTTGGCAGTAGAGAAATGACATGGCCATATAAGACAGAAACAGCCGCTCAAATGTTCCCGAAGCTTTTCCTACGCACTTGAATACACCCATCAAAATGTAAGCGAAGGCAAATATATCAAATTATTGTTTTAAAGACATATTTAACCGGAAAGTGACGAAATGAAAGGAACAGAAACGACTCGAGAAAATGCAATAGGAGGAGAAAAACTAGTTTTAATAGCAAAGGTAAGCGTCTCACCCCACTGAACCGCATTATAACGTATAAGCCCACTACTTCTCAGTATGGAACAAAAGGCACGTCCCATATCTCATAAAGTATTAGACTTGTCTGGATGAAATTTGGTAGGCGTCATCTTTGTCAAGTGGCCATTTACCCCTGAGAAAATGGTTGTTGTAGCTGCAGTATCTCAGACGTATGAGATTGATATGTTTCAGGCCTTTAGCGGTAATATTTTACCTTATCTCTGGGGATCATCAGAACATAAGTTTATCATGTGGATTTTTGTTTTACAAGAGGTAGGCTACTTCCCCACACTCCACCTAATTATTTAGAAGCTTCCTGAAGCATAGTCAGCTGCAGAAGCTTTCTTTACACGCCCCGATGGTATTTCATGCGCCTCGGCAATGCGTTTGCCGTTGCTGTCTCTCACGTCTCTATAATAACTTTCAAGGGTAAAATATTTATCTCCAACATAGCTCTGGATGTCATAATAAGCACTCCTTGTCATGGACTTGGTGGTGGTGGTGGTTGCTGCCACAGAGTACAAATTATATCCACCACCTGTTTGCAAAGAATTGGCAAGTTTGACATTATTTTCAGAAAAATTGCCATCCCTGACTGTCTTCGAAGAGCAGTAGAACACTTCATTGTGGCATATTTTGCACTTTACAGGCAATCAAATGTCTGTCTGCTGCCTTGAATATGATGCTATGATGGATATGATATGATGGCTAACCCAGCTGGGCATGCTACACTGTCAGCCTCAAACCGCTTCTGCAGTACACATTTATCAATAATGCAATTTTCTGTACTTACAACAGATGTTTTTTCACTGCAGTCCTGATGTAACAGCTCAATTCGTCTAGCCAGGGTGCTGGTGGGGGCTGGCTGGGTGGCGGGTGGCTTGCCCATCTCACCTTATTCTCACTGTGGCAGTCTTCTGTTCCTCTCTCTTTCTCTTCCTGGCCTCTCTAACCTCTGCTAACCTTTCAGGTCTCTCCTTGAGTGCTTCAGACTTACGTGGCACATCGAAAAATGGTGTAAAACACATCAGATTACGAGCCCGAGTTCTCCCCAACACGTAAACAAACAATACTCTTTATCTTCGTTCTTCCCAAGAAAAGTCTACGTTTTCTGAGAACAAGCCCGACAGAGCATGCTGTCATGAAAAGGTGGACTAAATCAAACTAAAGGAAGTCAAAAAGACGATCGAAAAATCATTAAAAACCCATGATATTTCAATCTCTTGCTTCTTAGCGTTAAAGTTAAGGGACTAGCACGTGCTCGTGACCCTTTAACAGTGGATTTTAAACAACTTTTCATGAGCAGGATAGCCTTTTTTTTAGGCCTTTAACTTGAAAATCGCAAAAAAATGAAAAATTATTTTTTCAAAGATAATGCCTTGAGACGCTCACCTTAATAAATAGCACAAAAACTGTGCTAGAGCGGCGTCGCATGACCCTCCAACACACCCGCAACAATTTATATTATGCAACTAGGGGTCTTAAATGGAAAATGTTGAAAAGTAAAGATGGCGCCATTATAAACACTTGCCTGCGCCACAACGGGCTGGGGCCGACCATTACCGGCCAAGACGTTAAAAAAAAAAAAACTCAAGTGCCATGTTGTAGGGATCATCAGGGCTAACAAATGTTATTGTACAATGTCATGTCTACAATGCATGGGTAAGCCAGGAAAACAACTTGAAAGAACAACAACAAGATGGAAAATCTGTTGGTCGGCGTCTGCAACGCCGATAACAAGATGTAATGACACCAATAATATGACAATAACGACAATGAAATATGACTGAACAACACAAAGGACGGACATGCGCCTCTAACTAACCTTCAAATATTCTTCATCGCAAAGACATTCAGCAGCAGAAAAAAGTCAGATATATCGACAAGTGACCTGACGCCTGACCTCTTCTTGAAGTGAAATAAAAGAAGCGGGAAACAACTTAGCGATACAATGTTTCGCTGCGGCACATTCCCTCTCCTCGTAGTAACAAAACACAGGAGCATCAGGAGGAAAAGCAATATTGCCAAGACCTGTTCTCTTAACTTATCCAAACAAATAAGCACAAAAAAGTAGCAGCGACACAAACTTTACAGGAGTAAATTTTCTCCTCGTAACATGTTGAAAAGTAGAGTGAACATACAAAAAATCATCACTAACGACTTTCCAATTTTCCTGCAACACTCTATCGTTGTAGTAAAATGAAACCAAAGATATTACATTACTAGCAGATAACTTCTGAGAAATTCTATTCCGAAGCAAATAACACAAGTAAAAAATAAATGGAAAAAATATCACCACACATTTTCCAACAGTTAATCGCGGTAAACAAAACAAAACAAAACAAAACAAAAATTACCAGCAAAAATAATCTTCGCAAGGCTGTTCTTCGCAATAAAACACACCAGCTGCCATGAAAGAACACGGCAACAATGCGTCACACTCAGCACGCACTGCCTCGCCTCACGTTCGATTCCGCGCGCGTCGGGAGTCTGGGCGAGGCGCGCATTGTACTACTACGTGTTGCTAACGAGTGTGCAAGGTAACGACCGAGATTACGACCAACTCACTGCCTGGCCTTGAGAGAGAGAGAGAGAGAGAGAGAGAGAGAGAGAGAGAGAGAGAGAGAGAGAGAGAGAGAGAAAAGGGGGTGGTGGGTGGGTGGGGGGGAGTAACCAGCTCGTTCGCCACACCGACCTCCACCATCGTGCGTCACTTCAAGACTTCAGGCGGGAGGTGAACAGCTGGCTTAGGACCTGTAGGCAGTAACTCAATGTGTGTCTTGTCTTGTATATAGCTATAGATAGATGAAGCTTAAAACTTTCAACTTTAGCACAATATTTTGTAAACCCTGTTTAAATAAAGAGAGAGAGAGAGAGAGTGTGTGTGTAATTCACCTCTTGGTCTGCTGGGTCTCTCTCGAGACAGCCACCCGTTCCCCTACGGAAGAGGACAGAGCTCGTACTACCGATCTTTGGGTAGGACTGAGACCACTCACACACAACACACCGCGACAACGAGGTCACAACTCCTTGCCTGACGTCGCGTACCTACTCACTGCTAGGTGAACAGGGGCTACACGTGAAAGAAGGTAAACCCAACCTATCTTCACCCGGCCGGGGAATCAAACCCCAGTCCTTCTGGTTGTGTGTGTTGGGGGGTGGGGGGGGGTCATAACTTTTGCCCTAAAGCCCACCTGTAGATCTCTCTCGCTCTCGCTCTCTCTCTCTCTCAAAATCTTGATTCACTGGCCTCAACGTTATTCAATGTTCCGATCGGCAACTTTATGGTCCTTCGGCTTCCTCTCTGAACACGAGTTCTATTTTAACATCTTCGATTAACTTTTCTTGTGGTGCGTCTATATCAGTTTTTCTATCCCTCTTTTTAGGGTGCAGCTTTCGACACACGGCATCTATTCAATCTTTGCTATTTTGTGACTGCATTTTCATCTGACTCCAAAAGAGAGAGAGAGAGAGCAACAAAGACCCTAGCGACGCGTGCAGTAGCTTCACGCGAGATACTGCAACGTTTGACAATTACCGAGTCGAGATATGGAAACAATAAAACTTTAAGAACAATAGAGCTTACGTTTGTTTACACACCTTCAAAGGTTTCTGCAGGGAAAACAACAACAATAACACACACACACACACACACACACACACACACACACACACACACACACACACACACACACACACACACACACACACACACACACACACACACACACACACACACACACACACACACGCAAGCACGCACGCACGAACGCACGCAGTTTTTTTTTCCACTTGCGTCTTCCCTCTCCTCCTTCAAGAACTTTTTTTCTTTATTTCCTTTTCTGCTTCTTTTCCTTTTTTCTCCGTAATATTTCTTCTTGTTTAAATTCTCTTAATTTTCCTTTCTTGTCGTTTATTTTCTGTCTTTTCTCATTACTTTTTTAGGTCTTTTCTCATTACCTTTTTAGGTCTTTTCTCATTACTTTTTTAGGTCTTTTCCCATTACTTTTTTAGGTCTTTTCTCATTACTTTTTTAGGTCTTTTCTCATTACCTTTTTAGGTCTTTTCCCATTACTTTTTTAGGTCTTTTCCCATTACTTTTTTAGGTCTTTTCTCATTACTTTTTTAGGTCTTTTCTCATTACTTCTTTAGGTCTTTTCCCATTACTTTTTTAGGTCTTTTCTCATTACTTTTTTAGGTCTTTTCTCATTACCTTTTAAGGTCTTTTCTCATTACTTTTTCAAATATTTTCTAATTACTTTTTGGGGTCTTTTCCCATTACTTTTTTAGGTCTTTTCTCATTGCTTTTTTAGGTCTTTTCCCATTACATTTTTAGGTCTTTTCTCATTACTTTTTTAGGTCTTTTCTCATTACTTTTTTAGGTCTTTTCTCATTACTTTTTTAAGTCTTTTCTCATTACTTTTTCAGGTCTTTTCTCATTGCTTTTTTAGGTCTTTTCCCATTACATTTTTAGGTCTTTTCTCACTACTTTTTTAGGTCTTTTCTCATTACTTTTTTAGGTCTTTTCTCATTACTTTTTTAGGTCTTTTCCCATTACTGTTTAGGTCTTTTCTCATTACTTTTTTAGGTCTATTCTCATTACTTTTTTAGGTCTTTTCTCATTACTTTTTTAGGTCTATTCTCATTACTTTTTTAGGTCTTTTCTCATTACTTTTTTTAGGTCTATTCTCATTACTTTTTCATGTATTTTCTAATTACTTTTTGGGGTCTTTTCCCATTACTTTTTTAGGTCTTTTCCCATTACTTTTTTAGGTCTTTTCTCATTACTTTTTTAGGTCTTTTCTCATTACTTTTTTAGGTCTTCTCCAATTACTTTTTTAGGTCTTTTCTCATTACTTTTTTAGGTCTTTTCTCATTACTTTTTTAGGTCTTTTCTCATTACTTTTTTAGGTCTTTTCCCATTACTTTTTTAGGTCTTTTCTTATTACTTTTTTAGGTCTTTTCTCATTACTTTTTTAGGTCTTTTCTCATTACTTTTTTAGGTCTTCTCTCATTACTTTTTTAGGTCTTTTCCCATTGCTTTTTTAGGTCTTTTCCCATTACTTTTTTAGGTCTTTTCCCATTACTTTTTTAGGTCTTTTCCCATTACTTTTTTAGGTCTTTTCTAATTACTTTTTTAGGTCTTTCTCATTACTTTTTTATGTATTTTCTCATTACTTTTTAGGGTTTTTTTCCCATTACTTTTTTAGGTCTTTTCTCATTACTTTTTTAGGTCTTTTCCCATTACTTTTTTAGGTCTTTCTCATTACTTTTTTATGTATTTTCTCATTACTTTTTTAGGTCTTTTCCCATTACTTTTTTAGGTCTTTTCTCATTACTTTTTTAAGTCTTTTCCCATTACTTTTTTAGGTCTTTTCCCATTATTTTTTAGGTCTTTTCTAATTACTTTTTTAGGTCTTTTCTCATTACTTTTTTAAGTCTTTTCCCATTACTTTTTTAGGTCTTTCTCATTACTTTTTTATGTATTTTTTCATTACTTTTTAGGGTCTTTTCCCATTACTTTTTTAGGTCTTTTCCCATTACTTTTTAGGTCTTTTCCCATTACTTTTTTAGGTCTTTTCCCATTACTTTTTTAGGTCTTTTCCCATTACTTTTTCATGTATTTTCTCATTACTTTTTAATGTCTTTTCCCATTACTTTTTTAGGTCTTTTCTCATTACTTTTTTAGGTCTTTTCCCATTACTTTTTTAGGTCTTTTCTCATTACTTTTTTAGGTCTTTTCCATTACTTTTTTAGGTCTTTTCTCATTACTTTTTTAGGTCTTTTCCCATTACTTTTTTAGGTCTTTTCTCATTACTTTTTTTTATTCTTTTCCATTACTTTTTTAGGTCTTTTCCCATTATTTTTTTAGGTCTTTTCCCATTACTTTTTTAGGTCTTTTCCATTACTTTTTTAGATCTTTTCCCATTACTTTTTTAGGTCTTTTCCCATTACTTTTTTAGGTCTTTTCCCATTATTTTTTTAATTTTCCATTACTTTTTTAGGTCTTTTCCCATTATTTTTTAGGTCTTTTCTCATTATTTTTTTTAATTCTTTTCCACTACTTTTTTAGGTCTTTTCCCATTACTTTTTTAGGTCTTTTCCCATTACTTTTTGGGTCTTTTCCATTACTTTTTAGGTCTTTTCCATTACTTTTTACGTCTTTTCCACTACTTTTTAGGTCTTTTCCCATTACTTTTTTAGGTCTTTTCCCATTACTTTTTTACGTCTTTTCCCACTACTTTTTTAGGTCTTTTCCCATTACTTTTTTAGGTCTTTTCCCATTACTTTTTTAGGTCTTTTCCCATTACTTTTTTACGTCTTTTCCCACTACTTTTTTAGGTCTTTTCCCATTACTTTTTTAGGTCTTTTCCCATTAATTTTTTAGGTCTTTTCCCATTACTTTTCAAGGTATTTTCCATTACTTTTTTAGGTCTTTTCTAATTTCTTTTTTAGGTCTTTTCCCATTACTTTTTTAGGTCTTTTCCCATTACTTTTTTAGGTCTTTTCCATTACTTTTTTAGGTCTTTTCCCATTACTTTTTTAGGTCTTTTCCATTACTTTTTTAGGTCTTTTCCATTACTTTTTTAGGTCTTTTCCCATTATTTTTTTAGGTCTTTTCCCATTACTTTTTCAGGTCTTTTCTCATTACTTTTTTAGGTCTTTTCCCATTACTTTGTAAGGTCTTTTCTAATTACTTTTTTAGGTCTTTTCTCATTATTTTTTTAAATTCTTTTCCATTACTTTTTTAGGTCTTTTCCCATTACTTTTTTTAGGAACAGAAGTACAAGTCCTCAGCGGACAATAAACCACACTCCTCTTCTCAGATTAAAAAGACATGACTTCGTGACAGCCCCGAGGCGTACATCCAAGTGTCCCTTAAGGAAAATACTAATTGGGAGCAACTTGACTCCGTCATTGCCGCCTTGGGACGGACAAGCATAATTGCCCTCCCTTGCAAGGTGGGCAAAAATTTCACTCACCTTAGCGGTTGACACAGGTGCCACAGTCAATGTCATCTCCGACTCCGCTTACAGGTCTCTGACACGACAGGCGAGTGGGGAAATTTGGCCGCTCCAAGAGAACAACCTGAATGTGATAGGCGTGACGGGCACCACTTTGGGAGTCCTTGGGCGAGTACCACTAACAGTCAGCTTACATGAAAAAGTATGTCCCTTTCGAGATTTCTTTTATGTCTCTAGCAGGTTTGCTTTACCTGTGGATGGGATCTTAGGATTAAACGCCATGAAAGACCTGCACATAACCATAAACCCTGACAGCAACGCGATCGTGTATCAAGGCCGACGCATACAGGGGATGGTAAATCCATCGCCTCTGTCACCTGAAATCCCACCCTCAGGGGTGGAAAATGACCGACCCACCACAGACTCAGGGACTGCCGCCGCCCAAGTGTCACCTCTTACGGTCAAACCACACGAAAACATTGCAGACTTGTGGCGGACAGTAACGGGAGTCGTAGAAGGTCCTCATATAGTTCCGGATCGTGCTGCAAAACTTGTTAAAATCCGTTTGCCTAACGCCCCTCCGACGGGCAGTGATGTGTGTATCGACGGAGTTCCTCACATACACCGCGTGACGGTGGAGGTAACTCTTGCGACAGTCAAGGAGGGAGGTTTTGCAGAGGCATTGGTAATAAACACGTCTGAATCCCCTGTATCCTTAAAACACGGTGTTCGATTATGCCAGTGTCTAGTGTATGGGAGAAATGTCGCCCCGGAACCAGCTGAATACCCTTCAGCCCAAGTCTCAGGCATAACCTCGGCGTGTCAGGCTTCTCCCGAACAAGACACAGCTAATTTAGAGGCATTCCTAAAAGTTGCATACTATTCCGAAATTAAGCCAACCTTAGTCCAGCTTCTGGAACATTATCGGGGGGCGCTTGCTCTACCAGGCGAGCCGCTTGGAGTTACGCAGTGTGCTGAACACCACATTAAGTTAAAACCCAATACAAATCCTGTATATATCAATGCGTACAAGCTCCCCCACAGTCAGAGGGAGGTGGTGCAACAACTTATCTCTGAAATGTTAGAACAATGTGTCATCAAAGAATCGAATTCCCCGTGGAATTCACCTTGTTCTGGTTCCAAAGAAAGACGGCTCTTATCGTCCTGTGATTGATTTCCGGCGTGTGAACACCGCGACCGTGGATGATCATTTTCCGCTTCCCGTTCTTCGAGATCTTCTGATGTGTCTCGGTAGAGGAAATAAAGTCTTTACGAGTCTTGATCTGGTCAGTGGCTACTGGCAACTGCCCATGGCCCCCGAGTCACGTGAAATAACGGCTTTCAGCACGCCTCATGGCCACTATGAGTGGACGAGGATGCCGTTCGGGCTCAAAGGAGCTCCTTGACCTTCAAGGACAATGAACAGTATTTTTGGTGACTTGCTGGGCAACTCTGTCCATGTGTATTTAGACGACATAATCATAGCAAGTAAAGACGTGCATGCACACATGGAAACACTAAAAGCAGTCCTACACAGACTTCAAGAGGTCGGATTAAAGCTCAAAATCACCAAATGTGAATTTTTAAAGCCTCGGATCAAGTTCTTGGGGCATGTCGTGGACGAATTCGGCATCCACACAGTGGACGACAAAATAAAGGCTATTGCCGAGTTCCCTCAGCCAACGTCTGCGGACAAGATACGGTCTTTCTTGGGTGTCGCAGGTTATTACAGGCCTTTCATTAAGGACTTCGCAGCACGCGCGAGTCCCCTAACTCATCTTTTAAAGAAAGACGTACCATTTCAGTGGCTCCCAGCTCAACAAACGAGTTTTGAGGATTTAAAGAAAGCGCTTACACAGGCTCCGGTCCTTGTCTTCCGGATTTCAAGGACCCCTTTCAGCTTTGTACCGACGCTTCGGCTAGTGGAGTAGGAGCCGCGCTGATGCAAACAGATAAGTCCGGCAAAAAGCATGTGATAGCGTTCGCCAGTCGAGTACTTACAGCTCCGGAAAAGAACTATTCTGTTACCCACCTAGAGGCTCTTGCCATTGTGTGGGCTCTGAAGCATTTTCGTGACATAGTGATGGGGTACAAAATTGTGGTGTATACGGACCACGCGGCCATAACTGATCTTTTCAAGGGAAAAAACCTACACGGTCGTCTGGCAAGATGGTTCTTAACGATCCAAGCATACAATCCGGAGATAAAATACATCACCGGGAAAACAAATGTGGTCGCAGATGCCTTATCTCGGAATATTCCGATAGGCGCGATTACCACCCCAGAGGTCATCCACAACTTCACTTCACCTGAGCTACACACTGCTCAGTAAGACCACCCTGTGTGGAAGAGGTTAATTTACGCCCTCGAGTCGGGAGACGAATCAAACCTTCCTGAATTGCCAGTTCCCTTTTCGCAATTCTTCCTATCAGAGGACAACCTCCTTTGTAGGTCATGGCCAACCAAACCGGTACCTATAGACCAACTGGTCATCCCAGACAAATACGTCCCCGTGACGCTTAAGCTGGTCCATAACACACCCATTGCGGGTCACCCAGGAAGAGACAAGACGCTATCTGTCACCAGACGAAAATTCTACTGGCCCACATTACGGGTTGATGTAGAAAAACTTGTCGCACATTGCGTCGTTTGTGCTAAGCACAAGGGGTCCGTCAAAGGGCCAGCACCTATGTTGCAATACCCAGTACCAGAGGAGCCATGGGATGTTGTTAATATAGACTTATTACAGCTCCCGAAGAGTCAACATGGCTCGCGCTACTTATTGGTGTGCGTCGACCAGTTCTCTAGGCTTCTAGTTCTAGCGCCTCTCAAGGACAAGACAGCCACACGCGTGGCCCATGCCCTCGTAACTCACGTGTTGTGTCCACATTCGTCTCCTCGAATTCTTTTGAGTGACAATGGCACCGAGTTTAGGAACTCAGTATTGAGCGAAATATGCGCTCAGTTTAACATCACGCAATCCTTCATCACAGCTTACCACCCAGCTGCTAATGGGTTGGCGGAGAGGGCTAATAGGAAAATCTTACAGGTCCTCAGGCCTATCGTGAACGATCTCCACGATAACTGGGAGGATTGGCTATCGCATATAGCCGCTTCCATAAATACGTCGGTAAACGACTCTACGGGGAAGTCTCCCTACTACATCTTATATGGGGTGGAGAAACGTCTTCCGTACGACTTCCCAACAATCCCACAACAACCTCTCTACAACACTGATTGGTGCGCACAACAGCAGATGCATATGTTTTCCAAGATACACTCAGAAGTTAGGTGTACGTTAAAAGCTACGAAGGTGGAAATGATGTCAAAACAACACAAACAGGCCGTCCCGGTGAATTTCAAAGAGGGTGACACAGTCATGATTAAGCAAGCGGAAAGGAGTTCGAAACTGGGGGCCAAATTTGTGTGTCCTTACCGAGTTGTTCGGAATGTCAGGGGAAATCGGTTCGAGGTTCTCGAGTCGAATAGTGGAGTCAGTCTAGAAGTTCACAGTGATCGTCTGAAAGTAATTCCTTCACCTTTGGACCTTGATATTGGTACTTCCCCCTCAGAGTCAAATGTTCAACAAGATAATCCCAACACCCATAGCTATAACGTGAGACCACGGGTTTAAATACTTCATTCCCACCACTTTCAGATCATGATGTTGCGTTTTCTGACCATCTTGTTGTCCCTCGGCTCCCTGCTTGCAACAACACCCATCCACCTGATGCCTGGTGCCCTCACGGCACACATAGGAGAGGTCTTCCCCATAGAAGATGTGCTCCTCGTAAAATATCCAAGACTAGGGAATCAAAGGCACCTTCTAGCACCAACTCTCTGACTCTTTTTCAACTACTGGAGGATAGGATTCTGTTCTTACGGGGAAAAGTTGATGAGGTAAACATGGATTATAGTTTTCATTCAGTTCACTCTCGGGTAAAGAGGGGGTTGCTCAACATCGTTGGGTCCGCCTCAAAGTTCCTTTTCGGTACGGCTACCGACGAGGACGTTCGCGATTTGCGGGACCACTACGCTCATGTACTTTCCTTTGCTGCTCGAAATCGCAGGGTGATCAACGCCAATTGTAGAAAACTTGCGCGATTGCATACTAACATTGAGGAACTGCTAGAGCAGACAAATAAGATGGTAGAGGTTATCAACATAGTTGTCAAACAGATCGACTAGGTGAATCAGTTTCTCCTCCTAGATCAGGCCTTGCATGTATTGGAAAACGTCATTAACTCCGTCGCAACGGCTAATCAGCAGGTTATTAGCAACATGGTTGATGCAGCGCACGGTAGAGTCACACCTGCCTTGTTCCCTCTACACGATTTGAGAACGACTGTCCAGATCGGGTATCAAAATTATAGCCTAACGCCCTTATTCCCCCCGGACATGAGTCAATATTTTTACCCCTTGATTGAGTCCAGCCTCACCCCCGATGCCATAATCATTCATGTTCCATTTCAGACGGCGGACGTGTTTGAGCCACACGAAATTGTCCCGTTCCCTTTTTCAGCTAAGGACAGTGTGTTCGCCCTGGACACGTCCCCGTCTCTTGTTCTAATCGCGAAGGATTTCGCTCTGTATTCAACGGGTAGCTACTCACTCTTGCAGTATTGCAAGGAGACGGTCTTCGGGCGATTCTATTGCTCTGCGTCTCTCTTTGCCTTCCTTCCAGTTCGGGGAGGGGTATGCGAGATCGCCCTCACCCGCGTGAACGCGTCTGACGCTCTTTCCCTGTGCCCCTACAAGCAGCTAACACCAACGCCTGCTTTCCATAAGAACTTTCAGGGTCTGCATTATTTTTATTTCCCTCAGTCATTCTACGTATCGGTCACCTGCCCGGAGGGTACCACTTATCAACGGGTTACTGGTCACTATGCCATAGCGGAAGCATGCTATATCCGCTCCACTAACATAACAACGTACCCGTCCCGGATCCGTCTGGTTTTCACGGCCAATATTTCCCATCGAGTGTTTCCTCTACGGTCTCTCGATGACATTCATTTCTCCAGCATCTCGTTTGTGACTAATTCCCTTAATTCATTGTCTTTCGCAAACAAAACAGAGTTTGCGGAAACCCTGGAGGAAACGCTGCCTGATTATTTGCATCTCCCCTACCTGTACCCTGGATTTTTGGTACCAATGTTTCTGATGTTCGTCAGTCTCGTCGTTAATACTGGCTATGTGCCGAGCCTATGGAAAGTAGCTAATGTGACGCCGATTTTTAAAAAGGGGGACAGGTCAGTTGCTTCAAACTATCGCCCAATTAGCTTAACATCGGTTATAGGGAAGATGCTGGAGTCCATAATAGCCAGGAACATTCGGGAGCATTTAGAGAAACATAGCTTAATTCACGACTCGCAGCATGGGTTCACAAAAGGTAGGTCATGCCTCACCAATCTCTTGTCCTTCTACAATAAAGTATTTGAGGCGGTTGACAGAGATGAAAATTATGATGTAATCTATCTTGATTTTAGTAAAGCGTTTGACAAAGTTCCTCACCAACGACTGTTGCTTAAATTACAGGCTCACGGAGTAGAGGGTAAAGTTTTGAACTGGGTCAAGGCGTGGCTTAGCAATAGGAAGCAAAGAGTGCAAATCAATGGTAAAAGATCTGACTGGGGATGTGTTACGAGTGGGGTCCCACAAGGTTCGGTATTAGGTCCACTTTTGTTTATTATTTATATCAATGACTTAGACACAGGAATTAGTAGTGATGTTAGTAAATTTGCAGATGATACCAAGATCGGTAGAGTAATTGAGTCGGATCAGGACGCTAGTATTCTCCAAGGTGAACTCAACAGATTATATGACTGGGCGGATAAATGGCAGATGGAGTTCAATGTAGGGAAGTGCAGTATTCTGAGTGTAGGTAGGAACAACCCCTCACATAACTATTGCTTAAATGACACTCTCATAAGTAGGTCTGGGTGCGAGAGGGTTTTAGGGGTCTTAGTGAGCTCTGATCTCCGTCCAAGTGCACAATTCATTCAAGCTAGAAATCGAGCTAATAGTGTACTGTGATTTATTTCAAGGAGCGTAAGCAACAGAAGACCCGAAGTCTTCCTCAAACTATATTTAGCATTAGTTAGACCTCATCTTGACTATGCGGTTCAGTTCTGGTCACCCTACTATATAATGGATATCAAAATGTTAGAATCGGTGCAGAGGAGGATGACTAAGATGATTCAGGGGTTGAGAAACTTGCCATACGAGGAAAGACTCAAACAGTTAAACTTGCATTCTCTAGAAATGCGAAGGGTGCGTGGAGACATGATCGAGGTTTATAAATGGATGAAGGGCTTTAATAAGGGAGACATTCATAAGGTTTTGTTGGTAAGAGAACCGGGTAGGACACGAAGTAATGGGTTTAAACTGGATAAATTCAGATTCAACAGGGACATAGGCAAAAATTGGTTTACTAATAGGGTGGTGGATGAGTGGAATAGGCTTAGCAGTCATGTGGTGAGTGCCAATACAATTGTCACATTCAAAAATAGACTAGATAAATTCATGGACAGCGATATTAGGTGGGGTTAGATACACGGGAGCTTAGGGTCAAAGGAGCTGCCTCGTACAGGCCTACCGGCCTCTTGCAGACTCCTGCGTTCTTATGTTCTTATGTTCTTATGTGCTACCTTATTAGGAGAAACTCTGTCCTGCACGATTATTTGGTTGTGCAGACACGGCGACTGGATGCCGGGAGGCCACTGGCAAGGTAGTTTTTCCTTTTCTCAGACAAGTCAGGGGACAGAAACCTGGCTGCTCCTATACTTAACATTGTACTATGTTTCACTACTGTATTTTTTTTTAGGAGCTAGATCAACGTTTCATTGTCTGTAACTATGCCAGTTGATAGCTTCTTATACATGTGTCCTTATATTTATCTTTTGAGAGGTTTCTTATGTTTCATGTCACACACGTTGTGGTTTCCCTCTCACTATTTATATTATAACTCCACATCTGTTCTTACATAGCCAGTGTTTTAATGTAATTGTATCATAGGCAGTCTGCTTGACAAACTCCCGCTATGTATGTTCATGGTAACTAGACTGCTATTTAGATTTTTGTATATCGCGAGGTCGCGATTACTTTTTTACTCATTACTTTTTTTACCCATTACTTTTTTAGGTCTTTTCCCATTACTTTTTTAGGTCCTTTCCCACTACTTTGTAAGGTCTTTTCTAATTACTTTTTTAGGTCCTTTCCCATTACTTTTTTTGCCTATTTCCTTCTTCTATTAGTCTTCTTATTTCCGCTTTCTTATTTTAATATTAACTACTTTGTACTATCATATTATTATTCCTAACTTTTCCTCCTCCCCTCTCACCTCCTCCTCCTCCCAGCTTTATATATATATATATATATATATATATATATATATATATATATATATATATATATATATATATATATATATATATATATATATATATATATATATATATATATATATATACTTTTTCATATTTTCACTTGTTACGCCGAAAATTTCCTCTCAAACCTTTCCTCCTCCTTTTCTTCCTCTCCACCTCCTCCTCCTTCTCCACCTCCTCCTTCTCCGCCTCCTCCTTCTCCTCCACCTCCTCCTAATCCTCCTCCTTCTTCTCCTCCTAATCCTCCTCCTTCTTCTCCTCTTCCACCTCTTCCTCTCTCTATGCATCCCTCCCTCTTGTCCCTATGCCAAGAGGAAGGGAGAGGGGGAAGGTGGGAGGAAGAGAGAGAGAGAGAGAGAGAGAGAGAGAGAGAGAGAGAGAGAGAGAGAGAGAGAGAGAGAGAGAGAGAGAGAGAGAGAGAGAGAGAGAGAGAGAGAGAGAGAGAGAGAGAGAGAGAGAGAGAGAGAGAAATTTTTTGAGCTCAGACTTTTTAACAAAGTATGGAGCACAACTGAACATAAAATACAATGTATTTTATTCATTGGCTAACAATTTGAATTATCTAAATATGTTACAAAGAGACTTGCGGAATAATGCCGCTATATATTGCATGGTATGTCTATTATTTTGGAACAGTTGCGCAAACTTGTATTATTTCTGCAGTAGCCAGCAGGAACATACCGAGGCCTCAGGTGGGTAACGTCTTGATCATTGCACTCAAACATGACAGGGTACTCGTCTCCTATACTATTGTTACTACATTCACCACAAAGTCCTTCCTCTCTATAGGGGCTCTGGTAAACCTGCCCGTTGCAATGGGTAATCTGTGGTTATTAGTTCAAAATTTCAAAGACTTATTCTATACGGCTTTGGTAACCTTATTAAGTAGCTTTGAAAAGAGAAACTGTCCTTATAAGTCACATAAGTACTGCATGATGATTTACTGTTTAAAGTTGAATGCCACTCCGAGATTTAAGCATTCTTGTAAAGTTTCCCCAAGCAACTTAGTAAAGTTATACTCCTGTAATTATTAACATCCTCTACTTCCCCTACATTTTTATAAATAGGGATAATAACTCCAATTAACCAGTCCTCTGGAAGGTTCCCTGCTTCTATAATCTTGTTAAAAAGTTTACATAGAGTACACATGCAGTGTATGTTTCGTATGTTTGAAATATTCGTTAATGAAGTTGTCAATCTCAGCGGCTGTATTATTCTTTAGCCTCTGTATGCACCTGTTAACTTCCTCCTCTGTAATCATTTTATTCAGCTCACTGTCGTCGTCAATATCAATGCCCGCAGCATCCAGAGATTAGTTAATATTTCCGTCTTTCACTAATCACTAAAAACGATTCATAAATGTTGTAATCAAAATTGGAACCTCAGACTTATTCTGTATTCCCCGTAATATCTGCCAATATAATCTAGAATCCTTAGTTTTAACATTTCTCAACTTTGCGATAAAATTACGTTTTTCCTTTGCTTTAAGCCTTTTAAGTTATTGGTTGTATTTCTTACTCCTTGATATCATGTCCATATACCTACTCGAACTTCTTAATACATTATTCTTATGCTTCGCCTTATGGTATTCTTTTCTTCTTGAATAACACTGTCTATCAAAACCAGTCAAAATACTATTATTACTTATTTTAAGGAAGGTCTTACTTCATTGAGGGAATACTTTCATTGCTGGATCAATAGGGATTGTTTGAAAATCAGCACTTAAATCAGAAACAGACTTGAGAGAGAGAGAGAGAGAGAGAGAGAGAGAGAGAGAGAGAGAGAGAGAGAGAGAGAGAGAGAGAGAGAGAGAGAGAGAGAGAGAGAGAGAGAGAGAGAGAGAGAGAGAGAGAGAGAGAGAGAGAGAGAGAGAGAGAGAGAGAGAGAGAGAGAGAGAGAGAGAGAAATACATAAAATTAAATTACATAGAAAATCAGACCACACAGACCCCATGGTCCAGACTAGGTGGTCTGTCCTTAAACCTAAGTGAATCTACACTAATCAGATGACTCCAAAACGTTGCTTTTCTACTCTAGTTAATATTCAGTTCAAGGAAGTGACGGACGAGCTTGTTTTTAAAGGAGTCAATCGTGTTACATTGGACCACTGACGGTGGGGGCTTATTCCATTCTCGCACTACAACGTTGGTGAAGAAAAATTTGGTGCAGTCTGACTTTACCTGTCTACATTTGAGTTTTATGCCATTGTTCCTCGTTCGCAGTGTCATCGATCATAAACAATTTTATTATGTCTACATTCGTGAAACAATTAAGTATTTTAAAACATTCAATCAATTTTCCTCGGAGGCGACATTTCTCAAGAGAGAACAGGTTAAGGGTGGAAAGCCTTTCTTCGTATGATTTGTTGCGCAAGGAAGGGATCATTTTTGTTGCTCGACGCTGAACACCATCTAGTTTAGCAATGTCCTTTGCATGGTGAGGAGACCAAAACTGTACCGCATATTCCAAGTGGGGTCTGACTAAACTATTGTAGAGCGGAAGTATTACATCTTTATTCTTGAATAAAAAGTTTCTTTTAATGAAGCCCAACATTCTGTTTATTTGCTGCATCGATGCATTGATGTGAGAATTTGAGGTTTGACCTGATTTTGACCCCCAGGTCCTTAACGCATTGAACGCTTGTGAGTTTAACGCCGCGCATTTCGTAATCGAACTTCTCATTTCTTGTTCCAACTTGAAGGACCTGGCACTTGTCTACATTAAAGGGCATTTCCCATCTATCCGACCAAGCTGAAATTTTGTGCAAATCTTCTTGGAGGCTTTGTCTGTCTTCGTCAGTGAAAATCGAGTTACCAATCTTTGTGTCGTCTGCAAATTTACTAATGCGATTATTGAGTCCAACATCCACGTCGTTGATGTAAATAATGAAGAGCACTGGGCCAAGAACCGAGCCCTGAGGGACGCCACTAGTGACCGGCGCCCACTCTGAGTTAAATCCATCAATCACCACTCTTTGTTGTCTGTTGCTCAACCAATTCGCGATCCATTGGTTTACTTGACCGTCAATACCTATTTGCTTTAATTTATAAAGTAATTTATGATGTGGGACTTTATCAAACGCTTTCTGGAAATCAAGATAGACTACGTCCAATGATTTGGTTACGTCATAAACTGAGAAGAGGTCGTTATAAAAGGTCAATAGGTTTGATAGGCAGGATCTTTTGTTACGGAAGCCATGTTGTGAATCCCAAATTAATGAGTGGCTTTCGAGGTAACTCACAATTTTGTCTCTAATTATGCTCTCAAGTAGCTTACCTACAATTGAAGTTAGACTAATGAGTCGGTAGTTGCCTGGTACTTTTTGTCTCCTTTCTTAAAAATCGGTGTCACGTTAGCCTTTTTCCAATCCGAAGGGACGATGCCTTGTCGCAAGGACATATTGAATACGGTAGTGAGAGAGGAGACTATTTCGCTCTTTGTTTCTTTAAGCAGTATATGATATACTTTATCGGGTCCGGGACTTTTATTTGTTTTAAGTGAATGGAGAGCTTGAAGGACTTCATCGGTTGTTATTTCAATATTAGGCAATGCATGCTCGAGATTTACATTAGTACTGGTGTTGGTGGTAGTGGGAGGAAGACTGTTAGTATTAAACACCGAGGAAAAGTAATTGTTTAAGAGGTTTGCAATGTGTTGGCTGTCAGTCACTAGTGCACCGTCGCTGTTTGTCAAAGGTCCAATTCCACTTTTGATCGCCTTTCTATTGTTTATGTAACTGAAGAAGGATTTCGGATTATTTTTACAGTTGGCTGCAATATTTTCTTCATATATACGTTTTGCCTTACATACGTACTAATCTTTTTACTCGTCGCCTGGCATCGTTATAAAGTCTAATGTTTTCGGGCGTGCTTTGTTCTTTCTTTAAACTGTAAAACAATTTTCTCTCCTTGACTGAGTGTTTAATTTCGCTATTAAACCAAGGTGGGCTTTTATTAGTGTTAATTCGCTTCTCGCACAAGGGGACGAATGTGTTCTGCTGAGTGAGTAAGTGATTTTTAAAGCTTAGCCAGGCTTTGCCGTCATCTGATAGTTGTATTTCTGTTAGTTTTTGTCGGATTTCTACGAAGTTAGCTCTTTTGAAATTGGGCACCTTTGCTTTATTTTCAGTCACTGATGTTTGAGCTCTAATGTCTACGCGCACTAATTTATGACCGCAAGAACCGAGGTGTTCTCCTACCGTGACATTACTGACTAGGTTATCTTGGGTCGTTATAACAAGGTCGAGTATGTTATTTTGTCGAGTTGGTTCAGAAACCATTTGGCTTAGATAATTTTCCTCTAGAAATTCGATCATTCTAAGTGACTCGCCTTCTGTACCTGACAGTGTCGCCCAGTCAATATGGAGGAGGTTAAAGTCTCCTAATATCAGTGAGTACAGCCTTAAAACGCTGTACATTTCAAGGTCGTCATGGAGTGATTGCCCGGGAGGCCTGTAGGTGAGATATATTTAAATTGACTTTTGCAATGTTTACTCGCACGCACAAATGCTCAACGTTACTGTCTTTTGGTGTATTGTCAGTGGGTTAGAGAGAGAGAGAGAGAGAGAGAGAGAGAGAGAGAGAGAGAGAGAGAGAGAGAGAGAGAGAGAGAGAGAGAGAGAGAGAGAGAGAGAGAGAGATGTGGTGCCCCGAGGGCTGCGACACCACTCGTGTCATCATCATCTTCACCGGCAATATTTTCCGATGACAACAGCGGTATCGACCGCTAAAACACAACACGGACTCCAACACATGATTGTCCCCACTGTTCATTTACCAACCTATACACAATTGTAATTGCCCATTAACGCACCCGCTTATCTCTCTAAGCCAAAACACAATCACCGCGGCCAAAACACGATCAGCCGCGGAACAAAATGTTATGAAAACAAAGCTGCGTCACCGCGTGAATTAAGCATGTCGGTTAGGTAGATTATTGTATGAGCTCGGTGTGAGTTTGATGTATGACTCACACGCCTGACGTATTACCCTCGCGATATCTGCCTATATAAGAAGCATTTTCTCCAGGCTTGACCTCAGATTAACCAGCACTCTGTTCGTGGCTGGACACTCAGTTGTCCTTCCCTAGACAACATGGGTAGAACATTCATCGTTGCTACTGTGAGTATGGAGTGAGGAATTACCATAGAGGAAAGCGTATCTAACATATCTATTGTGTTCTATTATCTTAGTTTTACTTAGGATTATATTTCTATGATACTTTATTGTGTGAGTTTTTACTCAATATTATACCAGTGTTAACGTCAGTAACCAATAGTGAAAGAAAACCTGAAGACTCATTGAGTCTAGTAAGCCAGTCGCTGGTTTAAACAATATTTTTACCCTCTGTAATATTAAGTAGTATTAAGGTAGAATAAAATACATATAAGAAAGGCGACACCGTTTCATCACCCCATTTACGAACTCCTTTAAATACTCCTAAAGTACCAGAATTTTAAGTCAAGTGTCACTAATACAAACAGTGTGTCGTCTCCCCTGTGTGACCCGGATTACGGGTTACAACATTGGTGTCAGGTGTGGGGTGGTGAAACAGGTGGTGAAACATGTGGTGAAACATGTGGTGAAACATGTGGTGAAACTTGTGGTGAAACTTGCGATTTATATTGGTTTATATTGGTATTGTACTGGTGTATGTCCACATCCGAAAGCGAGGGAGAAGACAGTTATTCTTGGAATTACGGGAATAAGACTTTAGAGTTAAAAATGCCAGACGAAGGCAAGAACCCTCCCCCCACCAAAGGAGATGGAAAATCGATCACCCTTGCCCATGATGATCTTGTCACGCTACTTAGCCGTCATACCTTGAATGATTTTAGTAGAGTGCAGGGACTCTTATATTTTTGTGGTGGAGAAGAAAAAAGTAGCAAAGCACCAAACCTCCCATGCCATAAGCTAGCAAAGAAATGGATAGAGGATATTGAAAGCCGGACACAGGCAAATTGGGACACTACCGGAAAGATTGAGTTAGCCAAACAATATGCCCTGGGAGCAGCGCGCGATCATCTCCTCGGTTGTATCACTAGATGTGGACAGGATTGGGAAAAAGTAAAGGAAGACTTCCTACGTGTGTTTCCCACAGTAAGGACCTTTTCGGTCCTCCAGAAAGAATTGGGAGAGGCAAAACGGCGGACAGGAGAAAACATCCGCACCTTCCTCATCCGCCTGGAGACATTGAGAGACGAGTTGATCGCTCTCAAGCCTGACAATGCCAGTTTGCTAAATGAGATAACCGCTTTACGGCTCAGAGAGGCTTTCCCTCCGGCCCTCTTACTCATCCTAACGGAGGAAGAAAAGGGGGACCCACAGAAGGTATTAAAGAAAGGGTATGAGTATATTAAAGCTTATCCAGAGTCGAAGCTATCCGATGCCGATATCGCCAAAGAAATAAAAGTGCTGAACGTCTGTTCCACCCAGGCATCCGGACCCAAACATGTCTCACAAGCCCGTCCTCCACGCCCTCCAGGCCAGTCACGTTACCCGATACCCCAAAGGGGAGGACGGCACGCCGCGCCACCTACACGCCCATATGGGAACGCGCCCACGCCACCTACATGTTATGCTTGTGGGTATGTAGGACACATGGCTCGCGATTGCACATATGGAAGGCAGTACAGGGGTGCCTACCACCCACCAACGGGCTCTCGGTACCCTCAGTACCAGCCCACTCGAAACAGGCGTCAGCCTGTCTCGCCTTGCGCTGCCTGGCGCCCGGAGTACCCGGCCGGTCCCACCCCCCGTAGCTCCTGGTTTAACCCTGCCCACGAGAACAAAAAAAAAAACACGACCCCAGAGTAGCTGCGGCAGTCCACGGCCCTACCAACGCCCTCACGTTGAGATTGTGCGTAGGCGCTAATGCACAAAAGGAGATGGTTTACGCAATGCTAGACACAGGAGCAGGAGCGTCCCTAATAGAAGAAGATTTATTTAGGAAGGTAGGCGGGAAGATGATAGTTACAGAACCTCTCTCCATACAAGGGGTAGATCGGACTCCAATCCCTAATAAAGGAATAGCCGAAGTAGTAGTAGACTTTGGGCACGGAGAAATTATAGAAAAGTTTGTAGTAATATCACAAGGTATAGTGTTACCAACAGCAGTTTTGTTGGGCCTAGAATTTATGTGGAGACAAAATGTGGTAGCTGCACCGCTGGACACACCTGGGCAGTTTAGTGTAATGGTGGGCGCCTACCCAGTGGAAGTACATTCCCTGGCTGCGGACGATATGAGCCCGTACCCAGAAGATCATAAACCTACTTTAGACGAGATGGAGGAAGTACCAGTGAAAGCATACGCTATTAACGTGGCGTCCTTGCTCCCAGACACGGCAGGGTATGTCACTCTGGAGGCAGAGATTGGCAGAGCCCAGCAAGCCTTATTTCTCCCAAGGTCCAATGATATCCCTTCTTCATTTTTATTTCCCGGGTTAGTAACCTTAACTCCTAACGTCAAACAAACCAAAGGTAAATTCATCATTCCCTATGCTAACCCAACTGAAGAAACTATTGAGATGCCAACAGGTGAAGTGATGGGACACATTTATTCTTGTCACTCAGAATACTATCAATCATCGACTAATGAATGTGTAGCGGCTGTCACAAAACAGCTACAAAGCCGCCTGTCACCCAGTCAAGTAAGCAGATGGTACTCGATAAGCTGATAGACGAGCTATTTTACCCTCACAACGGGAAAATTGCTGTCTGAAGGGCTTAACCTGCAAGTATCCTGATGTGTTTGCTCTAAAAACGAGCCACTCACTATTACCCCTATTATGTTCACACTTTAAGGCTAAAAATGACAAGCCTATATATAAAAAGCCATACCCAATACCAGTAAAATATCATAAAGAAATAGAGATTCAGCTCAAGGACCTTGAGGCCCAGGGTATTATACGCCCTAGTGCGTCACCCTACAGCGCACCTCTAGTCCCTGTTGCTAAAAAGGATGGTGGAGTCAGACTTTGTCTCGACTTCCGCGCTCTGAACGATGAATTGATTGATGACAAACATCCACTCCCTAACATTAACCTCATTTTGCAACAGTTAGGGGAAAGTAAAGTAGTCACCGCGCTTGATTTGCGCCAGGGCTATCACCAAGTCCCATTGGCAGAGGAATCTAAACACTTGACAGCCTTCACGACACCTTATGGCCTCTATGAATTCACTACAGTCCCTTTGGATTAAAAACAGCACCTGCAGCCTATCAACGGATCATGAATCAAGTTCTCATAGGTCTGACAGGAAGAATTGTACATGTATACCTTGATGATTTGATAGTACAAGGAAAGACATGGACCATCACCTAAAGAACCTCCATGCCGTCTTGGACAGACTGCAGAAGGCTCACCTGTCCTTAAGACTAGATAAGTGTTCCTTTTTCAAAGAGCAAGTAGATTATCTGGGTCACATTGTTAGTGCTTCTGGCTTGAAGCCTCAGCCCTCAAAGGTACAGGCGGTGCAACAACTCACTCCTCCGAAAACAGTCAAAGAACTTCAAGGTTTCCTGGGATTGGTTAACTTTTATAGGAAATTCATTAAAGACTTTGCCAAGATAGCATCCCCACTTAATAATTTACTCAAAGGGAGGAAAGTAACCAAGAACGATAAGACACATCTGGAGTGGAATGAAGAGGCATTGCATGCATTTAGCACACTAAAGAACAGTCTAACGACTGACATTGTTTTAGCCTTTCCGGATTTCCGAAGCCCTTCAATCTCACCACAGATGCGTCAGATAAGGCAATAGGTGGTGTGTTGCAACAAAAGGATGAAAATGGTAGTTTACGTCCCATAGCATATTTTAGTAGAACCCTGAATGGAGCAGAACGTAACTACTCAGCGGTAGAGAGAGAAGCTTTAGCAGTCATCTATGGCCTCAGTACTAACCGACCCCTTATCTTGGGTTATAGGATACACATCCTGTCGGACCATAGACCACTGACTTGGCTGTTAAAAAGCACAGTACCTAGCAGCAGGATTGCACGCTGGCAGACACTTCTAGGAGAATTTGACTTTAGTATTGATTATCTCCCAGGCTCCAGCAACATGGTAGCATATTTTTTTGTCAAGGATTAGGAATCAAGAGAGTGACGTGATAGAAGGCGAATTGGATGCTCGAATTATGTCTGTCACCCTTACGGGTGGACAGGACATGTCTGTCGCCTCTCCGGAGGGACATGACAAACAGGATAAGTTTCTCCATTGGAGTCTTGCTGGACTCATGGAGCACCAGGATCGCGATCCTGAACTGAGAGAATTGAAGCATGCTTTTGAACAAACCACCGGTGGTAACGTACATGAGAGAGATGAGAGAAAGGTTGCAGAGAGGAGCAATGTAACGTTAAATGCAGCTAAGAGGCACTTCAAAAAACTGCCTCTTAGTGAAGTGTGTGTAGAGAACGGCATTCTCTACCGCGATGTTTGCGATGAATACAACAAGCAGAAAAGACTGGTTATCGTTCCACCAAGCTACATTCCTAACGCGTTAGCTTTGGCGCATTCCATGCTACCTGCAGGGCATGGAGGCACTAAGGTTACGTTGGCACGCTGTCGCAAGTTTGCGTACTGGCCGGGAATGAAGGCGGACGTGGAGCAATATGTCAGATCTTGTCCTGTCTGTTGTCGGTTTAAGAAGAGGGGATCCCCGCCAGCTCCACTTATGAGGTATCCAGAGGTTGGCCAACCGTTTGACAGAGTCCATATGGATATTGTCGGACCTTTGTCTGTTTCAGACGAAGGCTATAGGTATGTACTGACAGTGATAGACGTCCTGTCACGCTTCTTGGTAGCAACCCCCCTTCGTACGAAGGCAGCCAAGGAAGTGGCAGCTGCGTTCTACAAGAACGTAGTCTGTGTACACAGCATCCCGCCGATTCTAGTCACGGATCAAGGAAAGGAGTTCGTCAACACTCTCTTACGAGAGTTGACTCAGTTGTTACAGATTGATCATCTAAGGACAACTCCTTATCACCCGTCTGCAAACGGGGTGATAGAAAGGCCTAATGGCACCTTAATAAATATCTTGAGAACTTTGTGCGAGGACAATCGCGGTATCTGGGACCAAATGCTTCCGGTTGCAACACACGCCTACAACACTGCCTACCATCGTGTTCTGAAAGATTCACCATTTTCTTGCTTTTCTCGGGACCCAAATGTTCCTTTTGAAGTGCTTGAGAATAGACTCCAACCTTGTTATGATGTTGACAGCTATAAAGCATTTACTTCTAGTGTCGCGCAGCGTACCTATAAACTATGTCAGACCAATATAGATATAGGATGGCAGGAGTCAGAAAGAATGTTTAGGAAATCCAAACCCAAACAGGTGGTAGTAGGAGATCGGGTCTACTTAAGGCATGTATGTACAAAGGGCGAACCAAAGAAGCTCCAGCCCTTGTTCACTGGACCTTTAGGGTGCTAGAAAAATAAGCCCTGTAGTCTTACGACTGCGTCATGTTAGAGGTGGTAAGATCAAGACAGTTCACACAAATAATGTTCAGGTCGTTCACGAGGACTCTCTTGGCTTCCATGACTCTCCTAATGTCAGGCGTGCATACCCTCTCCCTGATCAAGTAGTAGAAGTGGACCCACTCCCCATGACTTATTCCCCGAGGAGCCGCTGCCATTGTCCTTTCCAGCTCCTTCCGAGCTCTCCTCACCGGCTCCTGTCTCCTCAGATGCTTCAGAGGTCCCCTCATTGGTAAAATCCGCTCCTTCAGAGCCCTGTGTCAGACTCGCATTACGATCCAATAAGTTCACCCCTTCTCTCCCCAAGGTGATGTACAGCCCGCTTGAGGATCGCCAACGACCAACGAACTGATGCCCCTATAATTACAGATCCTGGGTGTTGCCCTCCTTGTCTTCCCTTGATCCCTCCCGGGAGCAACCCATTCGTCCCGGCCTCGTCTTCTCCCCAGTCTTTAAGATGCTGTTGACAGGACGGTACTATGTTGTCCCCGTCGTCATCAAGACGGACGACATCCAACGTCCTCTCATCAACGTGGCAAATCTAACAGCGGAAGTTTCATGGTCGATTGAACATATGAATCAATCGTTCCCTACTGTTGGTCTGCTCAGGCGCACTCTAGACTCTTTTCACATTGAGTTTGAGAAGTTATTCAAAGATCTTAACAGCTTTCTGTCGGCTATGAGTGGTAGAGATGGAAGCCCGTTTCGGACTCGCCAGAAGCGAGGAGCCGTGGATTTCCTTGGCTCGGTAGCAAACCTCCTTTTCGGTACGGCCACTCAGGCCCAAATAGATGTGATACACGGAAGCTCTCCCAGCTCTACACTCTGTCCACAGAAGAGAGACGTCAACAACCTCCATCAGGAAGTCCTCAACGCCACAGTTCGGGACCTCCGTCATATTCATTCTGCCATCTCCGTCTAGAGTCCGCCTCGGCTTTGGCCTCAGCTATTATCCGTCAGTTCTCACTACAACCTTGCAAATTGAAGGGGCAATGCTTATTGTGGAGACTATCCTTCTAATTCAGTTGGCACTTAGTGACCTAAATCCTGATACTCTTAATCTCAAGCTTGGCCTTCAGCACCTGTCCCAAACGCAGGTTTCCTCCTCCTTCCAAATGATGTACTATTTCGTGTGCTCAGCAATGCGTCACTCCATTACCCAGGCTTACTTTTCCCTGCAGCACATGAATATTTAGCATTGTATAGAGATGTCTCTAGGGTTATTTCTAAAGGTACGCTTTCCTCAGGAACCCTTCACTTCTACTTACAAATCCCCATGAAAGGGGATCCCTCTGACGTGTTCGATGTGTTTAAAATGGACGCGTTGCCTTTTCATCTTGATGGCACGCCATATTTTCTGCACACCGACACGCTTTCCACTTACCTTGCGGTTTCTGAAGACCGCACTCACTATATGCTCTTAGACTCCTTGGACCGCTGTACTAAACACCACCTGCTCTATGTATGTCCCCCTGTCTACTCGACTTCTGTCCAGCGCTGCGAGATCGCTCTCGTTCTCGATCGCCCAGACGCCCTCTCGCTGTGTTCTAAGTCTCTCCTCAGAGTCTTCCCCCCGGTCTTCATCCCGTCTCCTGCGGGCTGGGTCTTCGCTACCGATACTCCTCAGGTGGTCACCATGGTCTGCCCGGACAGCCCGGTCTCCAAATACAGGCAGACCATCAACGGGACGGGTCTCCTCAGCCTCGGTATGGGCTGTAGTGCCCACTCCGACGCCTTCAGCCTCCCTGCCTCTGCTACTATGGACGGTGACGCCCCGCTGACGGTTCATCGCGCCCCCTTCCACATCGGACGTGACGTGGTCTCATCGCTCCTGGCCAAGACTCCTTGACCCTTCCTCCCCGCCGCCGTCGCCCGGGTCGTCTCTGGCCCCTGCTGGACCTCCCTCCAGCACTTCACGCGCTCCAGGAATCCGTCTCTCCGGTCCCCGCCTTCGACCCCTTCCTCCCTTGGTGGGGTGGCTGCTCCTCCTCGGCGTCGTCTTCGTCGCCGGTGGGTGGCCTTCTTCTGTCTCTTCAGGTCCCGTCTCTCGCAGGACTCCGCCCCCACGATCCCGCCATCCCCGTCTGGGCCCTCCATGGTCGTCCGCCGGGCGGAACGCTTTGTGCCACGAGGACGTGGCGTGATTTTAACGGGGGTATGGTGCCCGAGGGCTGCGACACCACTCGTGTCATCATCATCTTCACCGGCAATATTTTCCGATGACAACAGCGGTATCGACCGCTAAAACACAACACGGACTCCAACACATGATTGTCCCCACTGTTCATTTACCAACCTATACACAATTGTAATTGCCCATTAACGCACCCGCTTATCTCTCTAAGCCAAAACACAATCACCGCGGCCTAAAACACGATCAGCCGCGGAACAAAATGTTATGAAAACAAAGCTGCGTCACCGCGTGAATTAAGCATGTCGGTTAGGTAGATTATTGTATGAGCTCGGTGTGAGTTTGATGTATGACTCACACGCCTGACGTATTACCCTCGCGATATCTGCCTATATAAGAAGCATTTTCTCCAGGCTTGACCTCAGATTAACCAGCACTCTGTTCGTGGCTGGACACTCAGTTGTCCTTCCCTAGACAACATGGGTAGAACATTCATCGTTGCTACTGTGAGTATGGAGTGAAGAATTACCATAGAGGAAAGCGTATCTAACATATCTATTGTGTTCTATTATCTTAGTTTTACTTAGGATTATATTTCTATGATACTTTATTGTGTGAGTTTTACTCAATATTATACCAGTGTTAACGTCAGTAACCAATAGTGAAAGAAAACCTGAAGACTCATTGAGTCTAGTAAGCCAGTCGCTGGTTTAAACAATATTTTTACCCTCTGTAATATTAAGTAGTATTAAGGTAGAATAAAATACATATAAGAAAGGCGACACCGTTTCATCACCCCATTTACGAACTCCTTTAAATACTCCTAAAGTACCAGAATTTTAAGTCAAGTGTCACTAATACAAACAGTGTGTCGTCTCCCCTGTGTGACCCGGATTACGGGTTACAACAGAGAGAGAGAGAGAGAGAGAGAGAGAGAGAGAGAGAGAGAGAGAGAAAAAAAATACATAAAATTACATAGAAAATCAGACCACACAGACCCCATGGTCCAGACTAGGTGGTCTGTTCTTAAACCTAAGTGATTCTACATTAATCAGAAGGCTCCAAAACGAGAGAGAGAGAGAGAGAGAGAGAGAGAGAGAGAGAGAGAGAGAGAGAGAGAGAGAGAGAGAGAGAGAGAGAGAGAGAGAGAGAGAGAGAGAGAGAGAGAGAGAGAGAGAGAGAGAGAGAGAGAGAGACTCTACATATTTGAATTAATGTCCGGTTATATAATCATGTCTATATAAATATATATATATATATATATATATATATATATATATATATATATATATATATATATATATATATATATATATATATATATATATATATATATATATATATATATATATATATATATATATATATTATAGGTGGTGGCCGAGCTGGTAGCGTACTGGGCCCACATTCACCGCGTGATGGACGACGCGGGCTCGAATCCCCACGTTACCACTAGGATTTTTCAGTCACCGCCGAGTGGCTTAAAACTACCCACATGCTGTCCTGAAGACCACCCATCAACCCGGACTCTAGAGGAAGCCGTCCAAGCGAATCAAGAACGAGTTCCGGGGGGCAGCATGAGCCAATGCAAGATGGCGCCACTATAAACACTCACCTGCGCCAGAACGGGCTGGGCCGACCATCAGGCCCCACCTGGAAGAAGCCTTGGGCCGACCATCAGGCCCAACCAGGAAGATGCTTACCGGCGCAACAGGCAACGACATAAAAAAGAAAAAAAAAAATATATATATATATATATATATATATATATATATATATATATATATATATATATATATATATATATATATATATATATATATATATATATATATATATATATATATATATATATATATATATATATATATATATATATATATATATATATATATATATATATATATATATATATATATGTGTGTGTGTGTTTTACATGTGACCTATAGCCGGGAGGCTAATTCATATGGGCCTGATGGTCGGTCTGAGCCCGATATGGCGCAGGCAATTGTTTATAGTGACGCCATTATTATTGGGTCATGCTGCCCGGAGCATATTCTTGATTTCACTTGCGCTGTACATCTTCTTGAGTCTGGGTTGATAGGTGAGCTTCAGGACAGCATGTGGGTAATCTTAAACCTCGGTGGTGACTGAAAATCCCAGGTGGTTAGTGGCGATTCGAACCCACATCACGGACAACGCGGATTGCAGGGGCCGGCACGCTAACCACTAAGCCACCGCCTCCCGTTTTATATATATATATATATATATATATATATATATATATATATATATATATATATATATATATATATATATATATATATATATATATATATATATATATATATATACCAGCGTGGGTGAGTGGTTAGTGGGCGGACGATGCATTCGCCGCGTTTTTGATGAGTGTGTTCGATCCTCCGCTACCACCTGGTATTTTTCAGTCACCACTGAGTGGCCTAAGACTTTCCACATGCTGTCCTGAAGCTCACCTATCAACCCGGACTCTAGAAGAACTGCCCAAGTGAATCAAGAATGAGCTATGGGGGGGCAGCATGAGCCAAGAATAGATGGCGCCACTATATATATATATATATATATATATATATATATATATATATATATATATATATATATATATATATATATATATATATATATATATATATATATATATATATATATATATATATATATATATATATATATATATATATATATATATATATATATATATATATATATATATATATATATATATATATATATATATATATATATATATATATATATATATATATATATATATATATATATATATATATATATATATATATATATATATATATATATATATATAGATAGATATATATAGATATATATATAGATAGAGAGATATAGATAGATATAGATAGATATATATATATATATATATATATATATATAAATATATAAATATCTATATATATATATATATATATATATATATATATATATATATATATATATATATATATATATATTCACCACACAGTCTGGGTTCACGCCTGGTAAGTCAACAACTGACCGTATGCTAGCGCTTCGCGTACTGGTAAGGCGCGGACGTGAGTTTCGACGTGAAATGCTTGCAGCCTATGTCGATCTCAAGAAGGCGTTTGACTCAGTGCATCGCGAGGCACTCTGGGATCTCCTGCGACTCCGTGGGATTCCTGCAAGGGCACGTGGCATGTTACCCAGAAGCTGATGCTGCTCACTGGGTTGTTTCTGAAAGAGACAGTCCTGAGCGGAGGAGGCCAAGGGGACGCCCGCGAAGCTCGTGGTTCGAGCAAGTTGGTGGATCCTGCCAGGAAGTACTCTGGATGAGAAGGAGGCCTGCTTGGAGAATCTCCCAGAGGGATCTTCGGGCACGGCGAAGCGCCCCCCGGTGTATGACCCCCATGAATAATTGACTGATTTTTCACCACCAGTCGGGAGATAAAAATTCCAGTCTTCTCATTGAGTATATACACACATCATGCTTCCATCTATCTACTCGTCCGTCTTTCTTACTTCTCTCTTTCCTTTTTCTTTCTCTCGTTTATACATTAATTTACGCATCTTAATTTTCTTTACTAACCAATAAAGACAGAAATTCATGCTTAAATTACCTGGCCCGTCAAATTATTTTAGACAGGTAGAATTTGGACACACACACACACACACACACACACACACACACACACACACACACACACACACACACACACACAGAGCCGCTGTTTACTGGCTCTTAGCGTGAAAAATTTATCGTCATATTGGGTGACCGCACACGTCCGGCGAGTCGTGCAAATTATTAAAACAGTAACTGTGAGGTGATGACAAGTGTGTGTGTGTGTGTGTGTGTGTGTGTGTGTGTGTGTGTGTGTGTGTGTGTGTGTGTGTGTGTGTGTGTAAAAAGACAGATATGGAGATATAAAAAAAAAAAAAAAAAAAATATCGCCACAGGTTAAAAAAATGACAGTCACGCAGAAAATTCAAACTGATAATAAGATAAATTACGTCCCACAGAGACGACAACAGACAGACAGATAAAAATAAACAGAAGTACAAATCAGAACAAAACATAAAACAAACCTCGCTCTAACACCTGTACGAAAAAAACTCCACCACTTGTAAAGATTCTCGCCTGGGACTAGAAGGTAAAAACGACTAAGTGCATACACAGACAGGTAAAATTAGTAAAGAACAATTACTCAGCGCCATTTACCTTTATCCTGGGGCGACGATGAGGAGGAGGAGGAGGAGGAGGAGGAGGGGGTCCCATGGCAGGCTCGGGGGAAGGTTCATATTCCTGCAGACAGATAACAGTTTATTAATATATTTTACTCGCCTTTGTTTTTCATCTTTACTTATTTTGCTGGAAGGAGAAAAAGAAAGGAAATGTGATGAAATAAAGTAAATGAAGAAAGGGGAACATAAAGAGGAGGAAAAGGAGTTAGAATTATAACAGTAATGAGATGAGGAAGGAAAAAGATAACACACACACCAAATCTATATATATATATATATTTATATATATATATATATATATATATATATATATATATATATATATATATATATATATATATATATATATATATATATATATATATATATATATATATATATATATATATATATATATATTTATATATATATATATGTGTGTGTGTGTGTATGTATGTATGTATGTATTTATGTATGTGTGTGTGTATGTGTGTGTGTGTGTGTGTGTGTGTGTGTGTGTGTGTGTGTGTGTGTGTGTGTGTGTGTGTGTGTGTGTGTGTGTGTGTGTGTATGTGTGTGTGTGTGTGTGTGTGTGTGTGTGTGTGTGTGTGTGTGTTTACAACAGAGACAGCTCAAGGGCACACAAAAAAGGTAACAATAATAAAATAAAAGCCCGCTACTCGCTGCTCCTAAAAAAGAATCATAAGAGGTGGCGGAAGGAGAGGTCTATTTCGGGAGGAGATGTGTCCTGATACCCTCCTCTTGAAAGAGTTAAAGTCGTAGGCAGGAGGAAATACAGATGAAGGAAGATTGTTCCAGAGTTTACCAGGGTGAGGGATAAAGAGTGAAGATGCTGGTTAACTTTTGCATAAGGGGCTTGGACAGTATAAGGATGAGCATGAGTAGAAAGTCGTGTGCAGCGGGGCCGTGGGAGGGGGGGAGGCATGCAGTTAGCAAGTTCAGTAGAGCAGTCAGCGTGGAAATATCGATAGAAGATAGAAAGAGAGTCAACATCGCGACGGAATTTAAGAGGTAGAAGACTATCAGTAGAACGAGGAGAGCTGATGAGACGAAGAGCCTTAGACTCCACTCTGTCCAGAAGAGCTGTGTGAGTGGAGCCCCCCCACACATGAGATGCATACTCCATACGAGGGCGGACAAGGCCCCTGTATAAGGATAGCAATTGCGCGGAGGAGAAGAACTGGCGGAGACGATACAGAAC
>NW_026111562.1:360000-372500 GCF_024679095.1 Eriocheir sinensis | reverse complement strand
CACAGACACACACACACACACACACACACACACACACACACACACACACACACACACACACACACACACACACACACACACACACAGACACACTGTTTATTGTTATTGTACAACCAATTGTCACTCATGTGGCCTTTACTTAACACTTCAGGATTACCATTATCACTTCTACTTCACTTATATTTTTCTACCATTAATTTACTCACTACCAATACAATTACTACTACCCCTAATATTACTTATTGCTACCACTACTACCACTACTACTACCACTACTACTACTTCTACTCTGCTGGTGCTTTCTATTACTGCTACCACTAATACCATTACTGGGTTATCATTACATGCTTCATACATATATAAAGCACATGACGGCTCTGATATCGAGAACAAAACAAAATGTGGTGGGACCTGGAGTTACGAGTTACCAAGGATAGATGGCACTTTCACGACTCCACATAAACAACGTAACGAAGAAAGCATGCAGTCAATCAGGATGGGTCCTGTGCACCTTCCAGACACGTGACAAATTCCTGATGAGGACATTCTACAAGTCACCATTGTTCCCTGTTGGAGTGCATTCCTTGTCAGCTGTGGAGCCTGTGGAAGGCTTCCAGGAGAAGCAACAGCCAATGAAGCAGGTAGGCTAAGAGGTCATTTACCAGCAAAATTATTGATTAATGAAAGCTAAATTATTGGGGAAAGATTGAAGTCACTCAATCTCACTACCAGAAAGACGGAGGAGAGATATACTGAATATACAAGATACAAGATTCTCACAGAAATATTGGTAACACAGCTAATAACATAGGGTGTACTTTTTACATTCACGAACGACTGGGAAGATTTTTGCCATACCACCCATTGCAGTTCCCCAGAGCAGGCACACGGATCAAGACTCTAAAAGAGAACAGCTTCAAGGACAAGAGGACCTCGCCTTCTCTAAACGAGTTACCTAAATATCTTCGGAGCCTGGAGGTCCAAAATGTAGAGAAAATTTAAACGCCAACTCACCTTCATTTCTCGGGACTATTCCCGACGAGCCCAAGCTGCCGCACTAATTACCTGCCTCCGAGCCTCAGCAACAAACAGCATCATAGATCAGCTGGCTATGCAGACGGGCGGACGGGTTGCCTTTGAGTGGCGGCGCATCAAGGTAATATTACGGGCACCACATAGAGTGGTGCCTGCAACTACACTCCACAGGATCCACAGGATCACTATTACTAGTACTACTACTACTACTACTACTACTACTACTACTTTTACTACTACTACAACTTTTACTACTACTACTTTTACTACTACTACTACTACTTTTATTACTACTACTACTACTACTACTACTACTATTACTACTACTGCTACTGCTATTACTCTTACTACTATCACTGCTACTACCACTACTGCTACTACTATTGCTACTACTGCTACTACTACTGCTATTTTTTTTTATATGTAATTATTTTTTTTAACCGGGCCTCCATCTATTAGAGTTGCGTTGTGAGCGGTATATTCTCTCATATCCTTTCACAAAGCAATTCATTGGCCCCTAATTTCGCCAATGACTGTACGACAACCATCTTTATTTAATATTACAAACTTTACTAAACATTTTATTTTGTTGACTGAGCTTGTGGTTGATACGACTATCAACCACCGTCGCCTCAAAGTCCAGGTCAGCAATGCGGGTGGTTTTGGGTGCAGGTGACCTGGTTCCTCTCAGGCAGACCAAGGCTGACCTCAGGAGGGAGGACAGCCTGCATCTCATCCAGGCGACCACACTGCTTATTGCTACTAATGCTACTGCTACTACTACTATTGCTACTACCACTACTGCTACTACTACTACTACTGCTACTACCACTACTGCTACTACTATTGCTACTACTGCTACTACTACTACTACTACTACTACTACTACTACTACTACTACTACTACTACTACTACTACTACTGCTACTACTGTTGCTATTACTACCACTGTTACTACTGTTGCTATTACTACTACTACTACTACTACTACTGTTACTACTGCTACTATTACTACTGCTATTACCACTACTACTACTACTACTACTATTACTATTACTATTACAACTACTACTACTACTCAGCTACTGTTGTTACTTCACCACTGCCGTCCTAGCACCATTACTGCTACAACTAATACTGCTTCTACCACTACTGCTGCTGCTACTACTATTACTACTACTACTACTACTACTGCTGCTATTACTACTACTGTTACTACTGCTGCTATTACTACTACTACTACTACTACTACTACTACTACTGCTACTACTACTACTGCTACTACCACTACTACTACTACTACTATTACTATTACAACTACTACTACTACTACTTCAGCTACTGTTGTTACTTCTACCACTGCTGCTCCTACTACCATTACTGCTACTACCACTACGCTAAATAACTACATGTTTCCTTTTAATAATGTTTCTGATGAAGATTTGATGGATGTTTTTAATTTCGATGAAATATTCAGGCAAGAAATTTATGAAAGCTTTGATCCCTTAAGTGTGCAAGATAACAATTATAACAATGATATCGATGTCAATCAGTTTTATATAAGATCTAGAAACATTAACTTTCCTAAATCTGAATATATTTTTCCTGATAATTTATCTTCTCTTTGTAACAATAGTGATTTTAATTTATTAACACTGAATGTAAGATCCATATCCACCAATTTCCAATATTTCAAAGACACTGTACTGTCTGACAATGTAATTTATGACGTGCTTGGTTTCACTGAAACCAGGCTCGACGCAGGCATTTCTACATTGAATTCTTTGACAGCATATGAAATGTTCACAAATAACAGGAACAGGTATGGTGGGGGTGTGGCTGTTTACGTCTCGAACAGGTACACAGGTTATAAAGTAATTGAATTCAGTCGAATGGAAACATTTATTGAGAGTGTGGCAGTGGAAGTAAAATTTAATGGTAAAATATTTTTATTTATATGTATATATAGACCTCCTCAAGGTAATGTGAATAATTTTCTTAATGTTCTCAATGAAATTTTAACTACTGCAAAGATAAAATCCTAGTGAAATATTTATTTTGGAGATTTAAATATGAATTTATTACATAATAATGACGATAACATTCAGGACCTTATGAATTTAATGTATAGTTATTCCGTTTCCACTGACAACCCTGCCAACACGAGTTACGGCCACATCCGCCACCCTTATAGATCACATTTGGTCCACATGTGTTGAGAACAACGTAGGAAATTATGTAATCAAAACTGATATTACTGATCATTTTCCAGTGATATCTTTATTTAAATGTAACAATATTCCATCTCCTCCCACATTCATAACGAAAAGAACGTTCACCCAGGAAGCTTTAGACACATTTAGTGCTGCCCTTTCTCACACAGATTGGTCTGATGTCATAAACTGTACATGTCCTAACAACTCCCATAATCTATTTTACAACAATTTCAAAACAAATTATGATAATTGCTTCCTAAGAAAACAATTAAAGTTAGTAACAAAAATAATCGCAGTCCACACATTACTCCAGCATTAAAGAAGAGCATTAGAGAAAACATAGACTTGAAAACTAGCATATAAATGGCCTTTAACTTTTTGAGAGCAATATAGGGCTTTCAGAAATAGACTAACATCACTTTTAAAAGAAGCAAAGACGAAGTATCACCAAGACCAACTATTAGCTAGCCCAGGCAACCCTAAGTCTCACTGGAAGTCAATAAATAACTTATTAGGTAGATCTACAGATGGTAAAAACAGTGAAATTGAGCTACGATCAATTTGTTATAACATTCCAGATAAATTTAATAAACATTTTTTGAAAGCAAGTCAGCAAGCAGCAGAAACTGTAGGTAATGAATTTTTAAATTATTTACACAACTCTCCCAATTTTTCTATGTATTTATTTCCTGCCACAAACTTAGAAATTGAAAAATACATTACGGCATTTATAACTTCTTCCTCCGGATTTGATGATATTTCCCCAATTGTTTTGAAACGCACAGCTAATAATATATCCATTCCATTAACACACATAGTGAATCTGATGTTAAAAACTGGAATATTTCCGGATGCACTTAAAAAAGCCAAAGTTGTACCACTACTTAAATTAGGCAGTAGATCCGATATTAAAAACTATAGACCTATTTCAATACTTCCAGTATTTAGCAAGGTTTTTGAAAAAGTTATTACTTCCCGTCTTGTAATTTTTTTTTTAAAACAATAATCTACTCACAGACTACCAGCATGGGTTTAAGGCAGGTCGTTCCACAGAAACAGCTATTTTACAGTTCATATCTAATGTATATCAGTATTTAGAAAAGAAACATTATTTAATTGGAATATTTTTAGATTTATCTAAGGCATTCGATACACTGAATCACAAAATTTTATTGAGTAAGCTAAGTCACTATGGCGTTAGAGGTAGTCCCTTAAAACTATTTGAAAGTTATTTAACCAATAGGTCACAAGCTGTATATTGCAACGCCACGTATTCTTCTTTTAGGGCAATCAACAAGGGTGTACCGCATGGGTCAATATTAGGACCGATACTCTTTCTCATCTATATAAACGACATTGTTAATGTAAGTTTTAAATTCAAATATGCGATTTATGCTGACGATACAAATCTTTTATTAGATAATGTAAACATTAACGATCTTCATATAAATTTAGTTACAGAACTAGAAAAAAATAATTATTGGACTACAATTAATGAATTGAGTCTGAATATTGCAAAAACTAATTACATATTTTTTTCAAAATCGTTCATTACAATATAACATTCCTCCTATAGCCATAGAGGGAAACACATTAGACAGAGTAAATTTCACAAAATTTTTGGGTGTTTACATAGATGAGAATATGAATTGGAATCAACATATTTCATTTGTCACAAATAAATTAGCAAGGATGTGCGGTATGTTATACAGAGTCCGCAATAATCTCACACCTGAATCCCTCACTAGTATTTATTACACACTTTGTTATCCCCATCTCACCTATTGTGTATCAGTCTGGGCCTGTACTTGGCAGTCCTTCATTAAGAGAATATCAGTAGCTCAAAATAAAAGTTTTAGGTGTATATTCTATATGAGTAGGTTTGAGTCAACACGAAATATAATTAATACACAAAATTTTCTTAGTTTTCCAAATATTCATAAATATTTTTTATTGTTAAGCATTTACAAGTGCCTTACACAGTATTGTGGAGGTCAGCCTTTCAGACTGGTACACACATCATACAACATTCGAGGTAATGATATCAATCTCATATGTCCACAGTTCAGAACTTCTCTCTTAAGCACAGTATATTATACTCAGGTCCCCGAATGTGGAATTCATTGCCTCTACATATTAAGACTCTTCTCAATCATATAAATTTATCCATTTTAAAAATCTGTGAAAACTTATTTATATAATTGTCAAAGTAGTAATCAATTGTAGTGTGGTATGAATTTATTTTCACAAGTATAATGTTTATTATTATTATTATTATTATTATTATTATTATTATTATTATTATTATTATTATTATAATTGATATTGTTATTGTTATTCTCAGCAACATATTATTATAATTATTCTTATTGTTCTATACGTTAGTTAATAATATATTAGGTACCAATTTTGTGCCAATGTAAACATTAAATAAAATAATATAATTCCATGTCTGTCGGGAAGCTTCGGCTTGACAGGCTGTGCCATTGCCATGTTTTATGTTATGTTTATATATAACAATATTCTTATATTTTAAAGGCAATAAATATTTACTTACTTACTTACTTACTTACTTACTTACACACACACACACACACACACACACACACACACACACACACACACACACCTTGATTGGCAGAGCGAGATAAAAGTTCATTTATTCTTAAACGTATCATCGGGCTCCCATCACGGCTATTTGCCAAGGTCACAGAAAAGACTAACCGGTTTTCAGTCATAATAGTAGTAGTAGTAGTAGTAGTAGTAGTAGTAGTAGTAGTAGTAGTAGTAGTAGTATATACAGGGGCCTTGTCCGCCCTCGTATGGAGTATGCATCTCACGTGTGGGGGGCTCCACTCACACAGCTCTACGTATTGGACAGAGTGGAGTCAAAGGCTCTTCGTCTCATCAGCTCTCCTCCTCTTACTGATAGTCTTCTTCCTCTTAAATTCCGTCGTGATGTTGCCTCTCTTTCTATCTTCTATTGTTATTTTCACGCTAACTGCTCTTCTGAACTTGCTAACTGCATGCCTCCCCCCCTCCCGCGGCCTCGCCTCACACGACTTTCTAATCAAGCTCATCCCTATACTGTCCAAACCCTTATAAGACTTAACCAGCATCTTCTCTTCATCCTTCACGCTGGTAAACTCTGGAACAATCTTCCTTCATCTGTACTTCCTCCCGCCTACGACTTGAACTCTTTCAAGAAGAGGGTATCAGGTCACCTCTCCTCCCGAAATTGATCGTTTTTTTTGGCCACTCCTATGTACTCTGTTCGGGAGCAGTAAGTAGCGGGCTTTTTTTTTCCATTATTGTATTGTTTCTTCACGCCCTTGAACTGTCTCCTTTTCTGTAAAAAAAGTAGCAGTAGGAGTAGTACATAATAATAATAGTAGTAGTAGTAGTAGTAGTAGTAGTAGTAGTAGTAGTAGTAGTAGTAGTAGTAGTAATAGCAATAGTAATAGTAGTAGTAGTAGTAGTAGTAGCGGTAAAAGTAGTAGTAATAGTTGTAGTACTAATAGTAGTAGTAGTAGTAGTAGTAGTAGTAGTAGAAGTAGCGGTAAGAGTAGTAGTAATAGTAGCAGTACTAATAGTAGTAGTCTTTTTTTTTTTTTTTACAACAAAGGAGACAGCTCAAGGGCACACAAAAAAAATAATAATAATAAAAAAAGCCCGCTGCTCGCTGCTCCCAAAAAAGAATCAAAAGAGGTGTCCGAAAGAAAGGTCAATTTCGGGAGGAGAGGTGTCCTGATACCCTCTTTTGAAAGAGTTCAAGTCGTAGGCTGGAGGAAATACAGATGAAGGAAGATTGTTCCAGAGTTTACCAGCGTGAGGGATGAAAGAGTGAAGATGCTGGTTAATTCTTGCATAAGTAGTAGTAGTAGTAGTAGTAGTAGCATTAGCAGTAGTGGCGGGATTTGTGGTGGTGGTAGTAACTCCAAGATCACCAAAGAATAAAATAAAAGTATGACTGACCTTTCTGTCGCGTCCTTGCATGGTACTTCTGGCCTGCTCTACTCATGTGCCTGTGTGTTTGACTGTCCTTGTGCCACGACACTCTGCTGGACGGGAAAACGATCATTAATAAACAGTACCATTGAAGGATACAGTTAGAAAACTAAAGGAACGTATAGGATAAGGTGGTCATGGCAGCAATGGTAAAGATGGTAATAATGATGGTAATAATGGGAATAAAAATAAAAATAATAATGATAATAGTAGTAGTAGTAGTAGCAGTAATAATAATAATAATAATAATAATAATAATAATAATAATAATAATAATAATAATAATAATAATAATAAAAGTAATTACAAAACAGAAAACTAAATTAAACACACACACACACACACACACACACACACACACACTGATGACAAACAAACTAAGGAAAAAACATGCTGACGAGTATATTTTCCGGTTACTGCCAATGAAAAACAACATTTTGACGAAAAAAAAATGTATATCTGACTGCCTTTACAGTGTATGGACAAACATTTCATGCCGGTTGTGTCTCTTTATATTTTTCTTCTGTAACTTTCAAGAAATTATAGCAAAATTATGCAATAGTAATAATAGTTGTAGTAGTAGTAGTAGTAGTAGTAGTAGTAGTAGTAGTCAAGAATGTATTCTTGCCGGCGCTGGCGAAATCTCATGCTTTGGGGGAGGAGGAGAGGGATATGCTAGCACTTCCCCCAAGACTGGGTGGGATGGGGATCACCAACCCTGAGAAGCTGGCTGATAAGGAGAACCAAAACTCCATCAGCCTTACCAGGTCACTCATCAACAGGATCATCGCTCAGGAGGCAGAGGGCGAGATAGACCAAACAGAAATAAGAGATATTAAAAGAAAATCTCAGAAGAAAGGCAACAGGCCCAAAAAGACGAGCTGGACCGTCTTACACACCACCTGTCCACAGAAATGGGTAGAAAAATACACACAGCACAGGAGGCAGGCGCCTCTAACTGGCTAACGTCATTACCAATCAGAGCAAAGGGCTTCAGCCTCAACAAACAAGAATTTGTCGACGCCGTTGTTCTGAGATATGGCTGGCCGATCGAGGGACTGCCTGATCTCTGTGCATGTGGATCACCAAATGATGTCACCCACACCATGACATGTAAAAAAGGAGGCTTCGTCTGTATTCGACACGATGAAGTGAGGGATCTGACAGCCAGCATGCTTGGGGAGGTATGCCAAGACGTCACTACCGAGCCGGCACTGCTTCCCCTGGACGGCGAACACTTTCGGTACAGGACAGCCAATACCTCACAGGAGGCACGGGTTGATGTAAGTGCCCGAGGATTCTGGGTGCGCGGACAGCGGGCGTTCATGGACATCCGCATATTCGACCCGATGGCTGCCTGTCACCGTGAGCTGCCCCTGCAAGCCGCCCACCACAGGAACGAGCAGGAGAAGACAAGGGCATACGGTGAAAGAATCCAACATGTGGATCAGGGCAGCTTCACCCCCCTCTTCTTCACCACATCCGGCGGGATGGGTCCCAGGGCCCAATGCTTCTACACACGCCTCGCGGAACTAATCTCAGAAAAGAAGCAACAGCCAAGGAGCCACGTTGTCGCCTGGATGAGGTGTCGCCTCTCGTTCTCCCTGCTCAGGCCGGCCATCCTATGTCTCAGGGGCACCAGACACTCTGGCCCAAAAGCCACCACCATCTCCAATATGGACTATGAAGCCACAGTGGTGGAGAGTGACATTAGGGTGGGTCGGGAGTGACTTGAGTAGGGAAGGAAAGGGGGATCTAGACGTAATAGATGATAGGTGATTTAGTGTCAGGTAGTATTAGTGATATGGTTGGATGCCACAGTCATTAGCGAACAGAGTTGGGGCTAATGACCTCCAAGCTATGGAGCCCTCCATGATTATGTGTCGGGAAAATAAACATGGGTGGAGGTATCATTTATGTTGTGTAGTAGCAGTAGTAGTAGTAGTAGTAGTAGCAGTAGTAGCAGTAGTAGTAGTAGTAGTAGTAGTAGTAGTAGTAGTAGTAGCAGTAGTAGTAGTAGTAGTAGTAGTAGTAGTAGTAGTAGTAGCAGCAGTAGTAGTAGTAGTAGTAGTAGTAGTAGTAGTAGTAGCAGTAGTAGTAGGGCCATAAAACACAGAGTATCTGACTCGGCGAACTGCTGGTAATGATATCACTACTACTACTACTACTCAACTTTAATGTGTAGGGTCAGGTGCATTAGTAAGATTGTAAAGTGTTGGCGAGGAGCAATGGTAGTGGAAAAATAAACAATCATTCTAATATTACCGTAAAGGTAGAGTAAGCATATGTAAGTATATGTCTGTGTGTAGGTATATGGGGGGAGACAAGAGTCAAAGTGGGGTTTACTACTATTGCTCTATTCATCACCACAAATAGCAACTAAGCTACACTAGCATGCATAATGGCACCGAAATGGAGCCCCCTCAATGTTGCATTTGTTCGTCTCGAAATCAAAACTGTGTTCAATGCTCGTGCGTAAGACGAGGCCAGCCCTGTGTGAACTGTAAGAGAGGTGGAGATTGTCGAAACCCAAACAATCAACGGCAGGATGTGGAAAATGGGGAGCAACCACAAGTGGTGCTGGGTGGACAGGCCAATGAAGGCACTGGAGATGATCAGGTGGAGAGGGGTGCAGGTGGCGAGAGACAAGGGCAAGGTGACCAGGGTGAGGACGCCTCGCGCGAGCTCCGCTTCTGGCAGAGGTGGACACTCGAGGAGACAGAGGAGTGGGTGCGAGACGCTTACAATCATGTGGTAACGTTTTCCAATAACGTATTTGAGGCCCCGAGATGTAACGCCACCAAAACCTTGATAGAGGAGAAACCTACCTCATTAGAGCGTACAACAACTCCACGCAAATCGCCCCTACGCTTTAAAGATTCTGGCCATACTACCGCACCTCATATGCCAACGGACTCACAAAAAGTCGAAACAATCTGAGGACGTGAAGGCGGTACAAAGAAGAATGGAGCTGTGGAGGAAAGGGGACGTCCGGAAGCTACTTGACGAGGCTAAAACACTGCAGGAGAGACTAGGCAGACATAACAGTCGCAAGAAGGACAGTAACGACAGGGCTAGAAACTTTGCTGACAAGATGAGACAAGGCAAAGTGGCCATGGCAACTAGATCACTGTCAATAGAAGATGAGGCAGCGGGAGTCCTTCCCATGACGGAAGAGACACGCCAGATCCTCAAGGACAAGCATCCAGATGCTAGACCTGCACACCCAGAAATGAAGTTCCTTGAAGACTACACCCCACCGCATCGAGTTGTCTTCGACCATATTAGCGGTGACGTGATCTGGAAGCACGCCCTTCACACGCAGGGAGCGGCTGGACCATCAGGCTTGGATGCCAAGGGGTGGAAACACCTCCTCAGTAAGAACATCTTTGGGAATCCAGCCGTGGATCTTCGCGACGCAATAGCCGCCCTAGCAAGAAAATTGGCGTCAGAGAATTGCCAACACCTCGAGCCTTTGATGGCCTGCCGGCTCATCCCGCTGGATAAAAAACCAGGCTGTCGCCCCATCGGGATAGGGGAGGTGCTCAGGAGGATCATAGGCAAGGCTGTCATGGAGGTGGTGAAGGACGACGTGAGGAAGGCGGTGGGAAACCTCCAAGTGTGTGCGGGTCAGCAGGCTGGGTGTGAAGCTGCCATTCACGCCGTCAGGAGAATGTTCGAAGACCCAGAATGCGAGGCGGTGCTGATGGTGGACGCTGCAAATGCGTTCAACAACATCAATAGGGAAACAGCACTGCACAACATCAAAATCAAGTGCCCTATATTCGCCCAATATATTGAAAATACATACAAGGAACCTGCCAGACTGTTCATCAGCAGTCATAATGACCAACGACTTGGAGACCCGGTGGCCATACAATCCTCAGAGGGCACCACCCAGGGGGACCCAGTGGCCATGGCAATGTTTGCCCTGGGAATGATGAAGCTGCAGGACATCATCCGCCATGAAAACACCAACGTCAAACAGGTGGCGTATGCGGATGACCTCACCGGGGTAGGAAAGTCTGCAGACCTCAGGAAATGGTGGGACCTCGTCAATGAACATGGCCCTAAAATAGGGTACCATCCCAACGCCACGAAGTCTGTGGTGATTGTAAAACCAGAGGCATACGATCGGGCCAAAACAGCATTCCAGGGCAGTAACGTGAAACTGTCAGTGCCTGGAGAAAGACACCTCGGGGCAGCCATTGGAACAGCTGAATACAAAACAGAATATGTGAAAACGGCTGTAAAGCGCTGGGAGTCCGAACTGCAGAGACTGAGCGAGATCGCCAAAACAGAACCGCAGGCAGCCTACGCAGCATTTACGTACGGTGTCAAGCATAAATGGAACTACCTCATGAGGACAGTTCCTGATGTTGCTCCGTTACTAGAACCTCTGGAAGATGCTATCAGAAACACCTTCATACCGGCGATAGAAAATGGGAGATGTCCCAGTGACCAGGAGAGAAGATTGCTGGAGTTGCCGCCAAGAATGGGTGGGCTCGGCATCACCAACCCGCAAAATCTGGCTGAGTCTGAATTCGGGAACTCAATCCGAATCACAGCCTCCTTGACCGGGTATATTACCAATCAAAATGAAGGGGAGAAGACAACCCTCAAGATATTAGGTCACTAAGGAATGAAATCTCCAAAAACAGAGAAGGAAAACAGAGAGACACTCTGAATGACCTAATGAGAGAACTCCCAGAAGACACAAGGAGGACAGATATTGCACAGGAAGTGGGCGCTTCAAACTGGCTAACCACACTACCTATCAGGGCAAAAGGCTTCAACTTAAACAAAAAAGAATTTACTGATGCCCTTGCCCTCAGGTATGGCTGGACAGTGGATGGGCTCCCTAACATTTGTAACTCTGGCTCACACTTCAACCAAAATCATGCCATGACATGCAAGAGAGGAGGTTTCGTCTGCATGAGACATGATGAAGTAAGAGACGTAACAGCTCAGATGCTGAAAGAATTCTGCCACGACGTGACTGTGGAACCCATGCTGCTCCCTCTGCAAGGCGAACACCTCGCCAGACGCACCGCTAATGTTTCGAACGAAGCACGAGTGGATGTTAGCGCCAGAGGGTTTTGGACTCGTGGACAAAGGGCATATTTTGACATAAGGATCTTTGATCCCATGGCCCATTGCCACAGAGACCTGACCCTTGATGCAGCCCACAGAAGAAACGAACAAGAGAAGAACAGAGCATACGAATAAATAATACAGAAT
>NW_026111562.1:300000-357500 GCF_024679095.1 Eriocheir sinensis | reverse complement strand
ATGACGATGTTTATTATTGGAAAGTTTCGTTTAGTCGGCGCAACATCTGTGGTCATATGCCGGAGAGAGACAGAAGGGGAAGGAATTATAAGAGATGGGAACAGATGCCAGGAGACGGGACACAACCTCCGATTAGTACTGCTTGGTGTACAGGCTTAAAGGTGTGTGTGTGTGTGTGTGTGTGTGTGTGTGTGTGTGTGTGTGTGTGTGTGTGTGTGTGTTTGCTTCTTAGTTAGTTAAATAGTCTGTTAGTAAGTGTGTGTGTGTGTGTGTGTGTGTGTGTGTGTGTGTGTGTTTATCTGTATGTGTCTGCTTCCCTGCCTGCCTGTCTGTCTGTATAAGTCTTGTAAGTATTGTAAGTCTGCATCCCAAACAGACAATTAAGCCAGGGTAAGCATCCCATCCCGGCAATTAAGCCAGGGTCAGCATCCCACCCAGGCAATTAACCCAGGGTCAGCATCCCACCCAGGCAATTAACCCAGGGTCAGCATCCCACCCAGGCAATTAACCCAGGGTCAGCATCCCACCCAGGCAATTAACCCGGGGTCAGCATCCCACCCAAGCAATTAACCCAGGGTCAGCATCCCACCCAAGCAATTAAGCCAGGGTCAGCATCCCACCCAGGCAATTAAGCCAGGGTCAGCATCCCACCCAGGCAATTAAGCCAGGGTCAGCATCCCACCCAAGCAATTAAGCCAGGGTCAGCATCCCACCCAAGCAATTAAGCCAGGGTCAGCATCCCACCCAGGCAATTAAGCCAGGGTCAGCATCCCACCCAAGCAATTAAGCCAGGGTCTGCATCCCACCCAGGAAATTAAACCAGGGTCAGCATCCCACCCAGGCAATTAAGCCAGGGTCAGCATCCCACCCAAGCAATTAAGCCAGGGTCAGCATCCCACCCAGGCAATGAAGCCAAGGTCAGCATCCCACCCAGGCAGTTAAGCCAAGGTCAGCATCCCACCCAAGGAGTTAAGCCAGGGTCATCATCCCACCCAGGCAGTTAAGCCAAGGTCAGCATCCTACCCAGGCAGTTAAGCCAGGGTCAGCATCCCACCCAGGCAGTTAAGCCAAGGTCAGCATCCCACCCAGGCAGTTAAGCCAGGGTCAGCATCCCACCCAGGCAGTTAAGCCAAGGTCAGCATCCTACCCAGGCAGTTAAGCCAGGGTCAGCATCCCACCCAGGAAGTTAAGCCAGGGTCATCATCCCACCCAGGCAGTTAAGCCAGGGTCAGCATCCCACCCAGGCAGTCAAGCCAAGGTCAGCATCACACCAAGGAAGTTAAGCCAGGGTCATCATCTCACCCAGGCAGTTAAGCCAAGGTCAGCATCCCACCCAGGCAGCTAAACCAGGGTCAGCATCCCACCCAGGCAGTTAAGCCAAGGTCAGCATCCCACCCAGGCAGTTAAGCCAAGGTCAGCATCCCACCCAGGCAGTTAAGCCAAGGTCAGCATCCCACCCAGGCAGTTAAGCCAAGGTCAGCATCCCACCCAGGCAGTTAAGCCAAGGTCAGCATCCCACCCAGGCAGTTAAGCCAGGTCAGCATCCCACCCAGGCAGTTAAGCCAAGGTCAGCATCCCACCCAGGCAGTTAAACCAGGTCAGCATCCCACCCAGGCAGTTAAGCCAAGGTCAGCATCCCACCCAGTCAGTTAAGCCACGGTCAGCATCCCACCCAGGCAGTTAAGCCAGGGTCAGCATCCCACCCAGGCAGTTAAGCCAGGGTCAGCATCCCACCCAGGCAGTTAAGCCAGGGTCAGCATCCCACCCAGGCAAATAAGCCAGGGTCAGCATCCCACCCAGGCAGTTAAGCCAAGGTCAGCATCCCACCCAGGCAGTAAAGCCAAGGTCAGCATCCCACCCAGTCAATTAAGCCAAGGTCAGCATCCCACCCAAGCAGCTAAGCCAGAGTCAGCATCCCACCCAGGCAGCTAAGCCAAGGTCAGCATCCCACCCAGGCAATTAAGCCAAGGTCAGCATCCCACCCAGGCAGTTAAGCCAGGGTCAGCATCCCACCCAGGCAGTTAAGCCAGGGTCACCATCCCACCAGGCAGTTAAGCCAGGGTCACCATCCCACCCAGGCAGTTAAGCCAGGGTCACCATCCCACCCAGGCAGTTAAGCCAAGGTCAGCATCCCACCCAGGCAGTTAAGCCAAGGTCAGCATCCCACCCAGGCAATTAAGTCAGGGTCATCATCCCACCCAGACAGTTAAGCCAGGGTCAGCATCCCACCCAGGCAGTTAAGCCAGGGTCATCATCCCACCCAGACAGTTAAGCCAGGGTCAGCATCCCACCCAGGCAGTTAACACAAGGTCAGCATCCCACCCAGGCAGTTAAGCCAGGGTCACCATCCCACCCAGGCAGTTAAGCCAGGGTCAGCATCCCACCTAGGCAATTAAGTCAGGGTCATCATCCCACCCAGGCAGTTAACACAAGGTCAGCATCCCACCCAGGCAGTTAAGCCAGGGTCAGCATCCCACCTAGGCAATTAAGTCAGGGTCATCATCCCACCCAGGCAGTTAAGCCAGGGTCAGCATCCCACCCAGGCAGTTAAGCCAGGGTCAGCAACCCACCCAGGCAGTTAAGCCAAGGTCAGCATCCCACCCAGACAATTAAGCCAGGGTCATCATCCCACCCAGGCAGTTAAGCCAGGGTCAGCATCCCACCCAGTCAATTAAGACAGGGTCATCATCCCACCCAGGCAGTTAAGCCAGGGTCAGCATCCCACCCAGGCAATTAAGCCACGGTCATCATCTCACCCAGGCAGTTAAGCCAGGGTCAGCATCCCACCCAGGCAATTAAGCCAGGGACATCATCCCACCCAGGCAGTTAAGCCAGGGTCAGCATCCCACCCAGGCAATTAAGCCAGGGTCAGCATCCCACCCAGGCAATTAAGCCAGGGACATCATCCCACCCAGGCAGTTAAGCCAGGGTCAGCATCCCACCCAGGCAATTAAACGAGGGTCAGCATCCCACCCAAACAATTAAGCCAGGGTCATCAACCCACCCAGGCAGTTGAGCCAAGGTCAGCATCCCACCCAGGTTTTTAAGCCAGGGTCAGCATCCCACCCAGGCAGTTAAGCCAGGGTCAGCATCCCACCCAGGCATTTAGGCCAAGGTCAGCATCCCACCCAGGCAGTTAAGCCAAGGTCAGCATCCCACCCAGGCAGTTAAGCCAAGGTCAGCATCCCACCCAGGCAGTTAAGCCAAGGTCAGCATCCCACCCAGGCAGTTTAGCCAAGGTCAGCATCCCACCCAGGCAGTTTAGCCAGGGTCATCATCCCACCCAGGCAGTTAAGCCAGGGTCAGCATCCCACCCAGGCAGCTCAGCCAAGGTCAGCATCACACCTAGGCAGTTAGGCCAAGGTCAGCATCCCACCCAGGCAGTTAAGCCAGGGTCAGCATACCACCCAGGCAGTTAAGCCAAGGTCAGCATCTCACCCAGACAGTTAAGCCAGGGTCATCACCCCACCCAGGCAGTTAAGCCAGGGTCAGCATCCCACCCAGGCAGTTAAGCCAAGGTCAGCATCCCACCCAGGCAGTTAAACCAAGGTCAGCATCCCACCCAGGCAGTTAAGCCAGGGTCAGCATCCCACCTAGGCAGTTAAGCCAGGGTCAGCATCTCACCCAGACAGTTAAGCCAGGGTCATCACCCCACCCAGGCAGTTAAGCCAGGGTCAGCATCCCACCCAGGCAGTTAAGCCAAGGTCAGCATCCCACCCAGGCAGTTAAACCAAGGTCAGCATCCCACCCAGGCAATTAAGCCAGGGTCAGCATCCCACCCAGGCAGTTAAGCCAAGGTCAGCATCCCACCCAGGCAGTTAAACCAAGGTCAGCATCCCACCCAGGCAGTTAAGCCAAGGTCTGCATCCCACCCAGGCAGTTAAGCCAGGGTCAGCATCCCACCCAGGCAGTTAAGCCAGGGTCAGCATCCCACCCAGGCAATTAAAACAGGGTCAGCATCGCACCCAGGCAATTAAGCCAGGGTCAGCATCCCACCCAGGCAATTAAGCCAGGGTCATCATCCCACCCAGGCAGTTAAGCCAAGGTCAGCATCCCACCCAGGCAGTTAAGCCAAGGTCAGCATCCCACCCAGGCAGTTAAGCCAAGGTCAGCATCCCCTCAGGCAGTTAAGCCAAGGTCAGCATCCCACCCAGGCAGTTAAGCCAAGGTCATCATCCCACCCAGGCAGTTAAGCCAAGGTCATCATCCCACCCAGGCAGTTAAGCCAAGGTCAGCATCCCACCCAGGCAGCTAAGCCAAGGTCAGCATCCCACCCAGGCAGTTAAGCCAAGGTCAGCATCCCACCCAGGCAGTTAAGCCAAGGTCAGCATCCCACCCAGGCAGCTAAGCCAAGGTCTGCATCCCACCCAGGCAGTTAAGCCAAGGTCAGCATCCCACCCAGGCAGCTAAGCCAAGGTCTGCATCCCACCCAGGCAGTTAAGCCAAGGTCAGCATCCCACCCAGGCAGCTAAGCCAAGGTCAGCATCCCACCCAGGCAGTTAAGCCAAGGTCAGCATCCCACCCAGGCAGCTAAGCCAAGGTCTGCATCCCACCCAGACAGTTAAGCCAAGGTCAGCATCCCACCCAGGCAGCTAAGCCAAGGTCAGCATCCCACCCAGGCAGTTAAGCCAAGGTCAGCATCCCACCCAGGCAGTTAAGCCAAGGTCAGCATCCCACCCAGGCAGTTAAGCCAAGGTCAGCATCCCACCCAGGCAGTTAAGCCAAGGTCAGCATCCCACCCAGGCAGTTAAGCCAAGGTCTGCATCCCACCCAGACAATGAAGCCAAGGTCAGCATCCCACCCAGGCAGTTAAGCCAAGGTCAGCATCCCACCCAGACAATGAAGCCAAGGTCAGCATCCCACCCAGGCAGGTAAGCCAAGGTCAGCATCCCACCCAGGCAGTTAAGCCAAGGTCTGCATCCCACCCAGACAATGAAGCCAAGGTCAGCATCCCACCCAGGCAGGTAAGCCAGGGTCAGCATCCCACCCAGGCAGTTAAGCCAGGGTGTAGCTACATGGAATCCGGGACACTAAGCCAGGGTCTTCATCCCTTCCCATTAATTTTATTTTTGATACCCTTCCGTTGTTGTGGTCTTCCCCCTTCTCCCAAACACACACACACACACACACACACACACACACACACACACATATTCACACATTTACAGAGTCATATTGTTTGTGCAGTTGGCAACGTTTTTTTCTGCATTTTACAAGATTTTCTTCAAGCGCCGGCCGACTGTTGTGAGTGGAATCCTTGCTCCTTTTTCAACGTTAAACTTAAATCCTTATTTAAATTAAAGTTAAACTGAACTGAAACTTAACCAAGTTGTAAAACCTTGCACACATTTTTTTTGGTCATATCTTTTTTGTTTGTTTTTTTGCAGTTTTTAATTTTATTTTTTATTTTTTTACTTGTTTTACTTTTCTTTTTTCAAGGCCATAGCGCTGCCGGGCAGGGCGGGTGAGGTGCTTAGTGCATCGTTTTGGCACTCTTCGCTTCTGGCGCCGACTGCTCCTCCCCTTCCCTCGCTCGCTTCACCCTCGGTAGAATAGGCCTAACAAACTGCTCAAGCCGCCAGCCGGTCTCTTTATACATCCTTTCCTCCCGTTGCTTGATCCTCTCGGCATCCCGCCTCACCGTCTCTTGGGCCGCGAGAAACTGCGCCCTGACCTCCGCCATGTTCTCCCCCGGCCTCTCTCCCAGCCAGCTGGCTCGCAGTTCAAGATACTGCTCCCACTTCTCCTCTTCACGTCTCCGTTTGGCCTCCTTTCTGTCCTCCGCTCTCTCCCTCGCCCGTCTCTTTTTCTCCTCCTCCTCTTGCTCTCGCAGCAGGCGGTTCCGGTGTTCAACAAACCTCTTCAACTCCTCCTGCTGAAGGATCCGTTCCTGTTCCCGCCTCTCCCTCTCCTGCTCGTACAGCATCTGTCTGTACTCCCTCTCCATCCTCTCTCCTCCTCCTCCTCCAGCCAGCGACGCTCCTCCTCCTCCCTCTCCTTGCGCCGGCGATGTCTCCAGTACTTCCGATCGGCTCGCCGCTTTTCCTGCTCAAATTCTGTCTCCGCGCTCCCCTTGGGGCGCTTCTTGGGCTCCTTCTTTTGCTTCTTTTTCTCTCTCGGCGGGGCCTCGCTCTGACCCCCTTCCTTTCCGAAACACTTGGTGCATCCGGGCCTCCCGCAGCCCCCTTTCTTCGACGACTTCTTCTCTTTCCGAGGGGCCTCCTGCCCGCCCTCGGCCCGCTGAGCTTTCCTCCTGAAGCACTTGGTGCACCCAGGCTTCCCGCAACCCCCCTTCTTCCGCGGCAGGCCCCTCTCCTCCCGCTCCTTCAGCACCCTGAAGGCAGACTGTAGTGCCTGGAACTGCTTGGTGGCAGCCTTAATATTGTCCGGGTTTTTGTCGGGGTGAAGCCGCAGGGCCGCCTTGTGGTAGGCCTTCTTCACCTCGGCGAAGGGCGCGTCCTCGGCCACGCCAAGGAAGTGGTAGATGCTGCGTTGGGGGCAGGCCATCGGGGCTCTCGTGCTATCATAAGGGCGCCGATTCAACACGTCACCTCGGTTTGGCATTGGCGGATTTAGGTAGCCTGGAGTTGACATTGCACCCCCCTGAGTCTAGAGCTGGTGGCACCCAAGACCTGGGTGGCACCTGCTGTTGAACTCTGACGACTTCACGCGCCTCACTCCCCCTGTTTCCTGACATTGTCGCTTGATATTAAGAAAACTGCGGCCGCCATCGTCTCCCGCGGAAACCTCAGCATCATATTGCCGCGAATCTGCAACAGTAATGTGAACATAAGGATGCATATAATGATCTTCTCGCGCATGTTATTGAGATCCATGAAAGGACATGTTTTCTTCCCTCTAAAGCGGCGTCCACACAATGCGTGACTTGTTATAATTCCCCTGCCATGCCTCTGCTTCCCTTCCTTCCCCTGAACCCCCATCCCTCCACTTCCGCTCCCTGTCATCCCTTTGCTTCCTTCCCTGCCCCCCACACCGTACCCCTTCCTACCAGGGTTGGAGTAATTGTAATTGTAATTTAATTGAAATGTAATTAATTACATTTTTTTGTAATTTTAATTGTAATTGTAATTGAAAATGCAATTATAGAAAGTAATTGTAATTATAATTAATTAAAGGCTAATGTAATTTGTAATTTAATTGTAATTATAAAATGGAAGTGGTACTGGTCGTTCTCCATTAGGAGTGATGGGTTGCTTATAAAGATTAAATTTGCCGGTGACAATCAGGAAGTCGGAGGCGGCCGCTCCGCCACAAGAAGCAGTAGCGTGCGTGACGTGCGTGCCATTCCTCTGTGTCCCTTCCCCTCGCCACCCCGTCTCTGCCTTCCTTCCCTTGCCATTCCTTTGCCTCCTTCTTTCTTTCCCCTGCCACGCCCTCCCTGGATTCCTTCCTTCCCCTTTCCATTCCTCTGTTTTCCTTCCCCTGCCGCACCCTTCCCTGTCATCCTTCCGCCCCCCTGCCATTCCTCTGCTTCCATTCGTTAACCCTACCTCACCAACCCTATCTCACTTCCTCCCCCTGCCATTCCTCTGCTTCAATTCTTTAACCCTACCTCACCAACCCTGTCTCACTTCCTCCCCCTGCCATTCCTCTGCTTTGCTTTCCCTGCCGCGCCCTCCCTGCCCTCCTTCCTCCCCTTGACGTTATTAGAACTTAATTTATCTGATTAAATTTGAAAACGTCTAATGTCTGGGCAAAGAAGGGAGAGAGGGAGAGGGCGAGGGGAGGGTGTGAGAGGGAGGAGTCCAGAGGAATGCACGAAGACCTAACTTAACTCTGCCTTACCTGACCTGACCTAACTTAACCTAATCTATCTTAGCGACAGGGCAAGGGCGAGAGAGAGGGAGAGGGTGAGAGGGACGACTTACCTAACCTAACTTTACCAAGCCTTACCTAACCTAACTTAACCTAATTTATCTTAGCGAGAGGGCAAGAGGGAGAGAGAGGGAGAGGGCGAGGGAGAGGGGGGGAGACGAGGGAGAGGGGGGAGACGAGGGGGAGGGGGAAGGCAATGGGTGTGACAGGGAGGCTAGAGAAATGCACAAAGACCTAACCTAACCTAATCTATCTTAACGAGAGGGCAAGGGAGAGAGAGACTGAGAGGGTAAGGGTGTAAGAGGGACGCCTTCGCTTAACCTAACCTAACCTAGCTTATCCTAGCCTTACTTAACCACATCTAACCTTACCTAACTTTCCTAACCTAACCTAACCTAACCTAGTTTATCCTTGCCTTACTTAAACACATTTAACCTTACCTAGCTTCCCTATCCCTACCTAACCTAGCTTATCCTAGCCTTACTTAACCACATCTAACCTTACCTAGCTTTCCTAACCTTACCTAACCTCACCTAGCACCGAGCCTTCCCTAACCTAACCTAACATTGCCGAGCCTTACCTCAGCTAACCTATCTTAACCTAGCTTTACCTTACCTAAACTACCTTAACCTATCCTCACTTAACCTAACATAATCTAATATATTCCAGCGAGAGAGAGAGAGAGAGAGAGAGAGAGAGAGAGAGAGAGAGAGAGAGAGAGAGAGAGAGAGAGAGAGAGAGAGACGGTAAGCAGAACAGGTTCAGGGGAGGCGGTGGCTGAACGGATAGCGAGACGGCCCCGCGTTCAGGAGGACGCGAGTTCAATCCCCGACCGGTGCCACCAAGCTGGGATTTTTCAGCCGCCGCCGAGTGGCTTAAAACTACCCACATGCTGTCCAGAAGACCACCTATCAACCCGGACTCTAGATTCTAGGATTAAAGATGAGTTCCGGGAGGGCAGCATGAGCCAATGCAAGATGGCGCCACTATAAACACTCGCCAGCGCCAGGACGGGCTGGGCCGACCATCAGGACCCACCGGGAAGAAGCCTTGGACCGACCATCAGGATCCACCGGGAAGAGGCCTACCGGCGCAATAGGCCAAGACGTAAAAAAAAAGGTTTAAAATAGTCAGTGACGTGAGGCTGCCGGAGACCGTCTTGCTCCACCTGCACGGTGTCTCTGCCTGCCTGCCTGGCTGCCTGCTCCCCGCTGCCTCCCCCCGCTGCCCCCCCCCACCACCCACCTCCCACCCTCTCTACCCCCTCCACTACCCATCCACCCATTAACACCCACCCACAACTCTGACTTTCCACCTTCCCTTCCATTCCCTTCCCTTCCTTAACTCTGATTAATCCTTCTCCTTATTTTCCATTCTACGTCCTCCTCCTCCTCCTTATCAGACTCCTCCACATTTTCTTCATTTCCTTCTCTTTCTTCTCCTGCACCTTCTTCTCCTTCTCCCTCTCTTCCTTCTCTCCTGCTTCTCTTCTCCCAAACCTTTTATTTAACCTTCCTTTCTTCTTCCTTCTCTTCTTTTCTTCTGCTTCTTCTTTTTCTTCTTCTTCCTTTTCTTCTTCTTTTTCTTTTTTTAATTCTTTTTTTTTTTTTCTTCTTCTTCTATATCGTTTTCAGTTCCCGATGCCAGTCCTTTCTCTTCCCTCACTCACCCAACACCCACTAACCCCGCCACCACCCATCTACCACCCCATCTACCACCCACTTTCCGACCCAAACTACCCTCCCACTCTCCCTCTCTTCTTCGTGATGCCGTTTCTTCTCCTCCTCCCTTCGCTTGGCTCTTATTCCTCCCTCCCCTTCCTCTCCCTTACCTACCCACCAACAACCCCTCCCACAACCCCCGCTACCTACCCTCTCGCCCGCCCACTCGTCTCCGTGATGCCATTTCTCCGCCTTCCTTTCTCTTAGCTCTGATTACTCCTTCCCTTTCCTCGCTCCCGCCCACCCACCCACCTCCTCACCCACCCGCCCACCAGACTCCGTGATGCTCTTTCCTCACCTTTTCCCTTCCCTTCTTTTCCCTACTGTAATTCCTCCTTCTCCTCCTCCTCCTTTATCCACTTGTCCTCTTCATCCTATCCCATTTTCTTTTCTTCATTTCCATCAGTTTTTATATTTTTACTTTCATCACATCTTGTTCTCTCCACTTTCCTCTCCTTTTCTTAAACTCACATTCCCCTTTCCCTTTCAGTCATTTTCCTCCTCATTCAATTTCCTTTTCTACATTTTCTACCCGCCTGATAATTCTACTTTTATCATATTTTTCTCTCATTTTTTATATTCCCTTCCCTTTCCTTCCCTAAGTTCTAATTCCTCCTCCTTCCCTTCCTCACCCATCTCTCCTCTTTTCCAGCATACCTTCCCTTTCTCAACAATATCCCGTACATTTCCTACCCTCTTTGGCATTCATTCTCCACCCTTCCCTAATCTGTAATTCCTCCTTCCCTTCACCCAAGTCCTCTTCCCTACATGTCCTATCTCTCCCTCATCCATCGCCTTTTCTGCATTTCCTAACCTCTCCGTAATGTCACTCTAAGCCAATTTACTTTAACAGGTCATTCATTCTTAACCTCCGTTCCTTATGTAACCTCTAACTCATTCCTTCCCCTTCCCATCCCCATAATCCTCATCCATTTTCTTTTCTATAATTCCTAATCTCACTATAATATTACTCTCATCCCATTTTTTTAACAGGTCATTCATCCTTAACCTTCCTTCCTAATGTAAACTCTAACTCATTCTTCCCCTTCCCATCCCCGTCATCCTCATCCATTTCCTTTCTATATTTACTACACTTCTTGATAATTTTACTATCATCACATTTTTTCAACAGGAGGTCATTCATTCTTAACCTCCTTCCCTTATGTAACCTCTAACTCATTCTTTTCACTTCCCATCCCTTTATCCTCATCCATTTCCTTCTTTACATTTACTCACCTCTTGATAATTTTAGTCTCAGCACATTTCTTTTAACAGGAAAAAGAGGGAGAGAGAGCAGGAAGGTTGAGGATGTGAGGGGGACGATTCTATACCTAACCTAACACCTATCCTAACCTAACCTACCTTAACCTAATCTAGCAAGCAGGCGAGCGGGCCAACCTAACCTTACCTAACACCTTACCTAACTTAACTCCTTTCCTTATATAACCTCTGACCTGTTCTTCCCCTTCTCATCCTTCTCTCCTCTACCCACACATCCACCCTCATCCTCATCCTTTCCCTCTTCTCCATTCACTCCCCTCTGCTCTACGGTTTTGGTCCCGGGTTTTTATTTTTCCTCACAGGCAAGCTATTTAGTCTCCCCAGCTTCTCTTTACTAAGTCTCTGATTCCTCCTTCCCCTTCCCCTCCTCGGCCCACTTCTCCCTTCTCGGTGTATCCGTTTTCAGTGTATTCCTCTTCTATATTTACTTTCCTCTGTTCTATTTATCTATCTACCTTTTATCAGAATTTTTTCAATATCAAACTCACTCACTCTCAGATTCTTTCAGCTCTCACAACTATTTCCAAAGGCTACAAAGGAGATTAGTCGGGTTCTCATGAGTGTTTCTTCACGTTCATGGTCCAGAAGCCTTGGCAAACTCTCACTAGGCTCATAAAACTACCCATGGAAATACTACTAACGTGACCTCTACCAAAGTGTTATCTAATGTGTGAATCGTGAAATGTTTGAGACTATTGGCTTTTTTTTCAATCTCATGGTACAGTAGCCTTGTCAAACTATCACCAGGCTCATAATACTACCCATGGAAATACTACTAACACAACCTCCACGAAAGCCTTGCCAAATGTGAGTGTGTAAGCCTAAATGTTTGAGAAGACAGGCATTTTTCCCCCATACATAGTGCGGAAGCCTTGTTAACTCCCTAAAACTACTAACACAACTCCCACGAAAGCCTTACCATGTGTGTGAGGATATGTCAGCCTCGAAATACTTGAGTCACTCCTTTGCCTTATCTCCGTTTCGCTTCGGCACTACACAGCAGGCACCCGCATTTGGCAACTCCTTCCTTGGGTCCTCTACTGCCCTCATCGCTCACGTCCCTTTCCTTTCCTTTTTTTTTTCTACCCTCTTCTACCTCTCCTCCTTACTGCCTCTTTGCTTACCCTCCGTTCTGCCTCCAATGATCAGTCCCAGCTCTTGTTCCTTCACCTCCAGTTCACCTTCTTTCCCTCGCTGCACTTTCCTCTTTTTCCGGCCTCCTCTGTCTCTCCGTCCTACCGCCTCCCACACTTTATTCCGCCACCTCTCTGCTCACCCTCCGTCCTGTCTCCAATGGTCAGTCCCAGCTCTAGTTCCTTCACCTCCAGTTCACCTTCTTTCCCTCGCTGCACTTTCCTCTTTTCCGGCCTCCTCTGTCTCTCCGTCCTACTGCCTCCCACACTTTATTCCGCCACCTCTCTGCTTACCCTCCGTCCTGTCTACAATGGCCAGTCCCAGCTCTTGTTCCTTCACCTCCATCTCCCTTCCTTTCCTCGAACTGCCAATTCTTTCGTCTGAACTCTTCTGATCTCTTAACATCCAACCTCGCCTCAGTTTCCTCTCCTCCTCCCCGTCTCTGTGCTTTCACCGGTGTCTTAGAATAGAAGAGCAACGCTTGACAGAAGTGCGGCCGTGTGACATTTGATAATAGACATCTACTGAAGGGTACAAAGGCGGTGGCTGAGCGGTTAGAGTGGGAGCTATCAACCCAGACTCTCGATGCTTGCTCTAAAGAGGATCAAAGAAGGGCTCCGTGGGGCAGCATGAGCCAAGCAAGTAAAAAATAAGAAGAAAAAAAAACTCCCTCGGTTACAAATCTTATCCCTGTATCTGGAAAGGTTATAATGCCGCCATGATGCTGATAATTTATGAATGATCGTGACTGCAATGGCCTCGGCTGTTATGCTTCACGTTGATTACACGTTATGATCTTGTCTCACCCACATCCCATTTTAGGTGACGAGGGACGGCCAAGGGCGAGGCAAATAAATAAACAGATAAATGGTCTTTGTTCTTATCTTCTACGTCGTTTACGTTAAGGGTTGTCCATTTTTCCTCACCACATAATATTTTCTCATCCACCACAGGCTCAAAGGCTAATGCGACGGAGATGAGCACCGAGGCCACACGCAGCTATAGCGGATGCTCTCAAATTTACTTCCTTACTTAACACTTTGGATGGCCACGAAAGGGCAAGGGCGGGCTTTTTTTCAACATTTTTTTGGTTGCCCTTGAGTTGCCTCCCTTCCTGTAAAAAAATATAAATAAATAAATAGATAAAATAAATAAATAAACGACTCACCCAATCAATGACCTCTGCTGTAATCTTTTTTATATGCTGCTGGTATCTCATCTTTCTTTCTCACCCCAGAACAATTTTGGGGAGAGAAGAAAGGCAAGGGCGAGGGTAATCAATGACCTCTGCTGTAATCTTTCCTATATATTGCTCACGGTTCATTTTTATTTCTTAACCCGGAACATTTAAGGCGAGAAGGGAAGGGCAAGAGCGAGGGTGAATAGTTCCTGGTAAACAACTAACCCAATCCATGACCTCTGATGTAATAATTTCTATATGCTGCTCACGGTTCACCTTATTTCTTACCCCAGAACAATTAAGGCGAGAAGGGAAGGGCAAGGGCGAGGGTGGAGGCTCCTGGTAAACAACTAACCAAATCAACGGCCTCTACTGTAACCTTTTATATATGCGGTTTATGGTTCACCTTCATTTCTTACCCCATAACGCTTTAGGTGACGAGGCAAGGGCGAGGGCGAAGGCTTCCTGGGAAACGACTAACCAAACCAATGACCTCTGCTTTAATCTTTTCTATACGTCGCTAACAATTCTTCTTTATTTCTTACGCCATAGCACTTTAGGAGACGAGGACATGGCCGTGACGAGGGTGAATGCTTCCTGGCAAACGACTAACCAAATTAACGACCTCTACAGTATCCTTTAATATATGGTGTTTACGGTTTACCTTCATTTCTTGCCCCATAACGCTTTAGGTGACAACGAAAGAGCAAGGGCGAGAGTGAAGGCTTCCTGGCAAACGACTAACCAATCAAAGTGTTTCATCTCGCGGGCACAGCGGCTCCGTCTATCTCCCATGACGAATGACCCGCCTGCCGATCGGTCACCCGGGTCGCTGTCCTGCACTAACACGACCATTTCCAGCAGCAGCGGCAGCGGCGGCCTAAAGGAGAGGGACAGGTGTTTGGTTGGTATTTTCAGACGCTTCCACCTCACGCTCCTCTCACGTCAACTGTTTACAAAGGCCCAAAAGGAGATTAACAGGATCTGCATGAGTGTATTTTTACGTTCATGGCACAGTGGAAGAATTGGACTACCACCAGGGTCATAAACGTACCTCTAGATATGTCCCAAACACCTCCGAAAGTCTTGTCAAACGTGTGTGTGCTGTGGTATCGAAAAGCTTAAGAATATGACCCTCAGACGCTTCCACCCCTTTCAGCAACTGTTCACAAAGGCCCAAAAGGAGATTAGTCCAGGTTTTCATGAGTGTTCTTTAACGTTCATGGTAAAGAAGAAGGATCAAACTACTACCGAGGTCATAAACGTACTTCTAGGAACTCCCCAAACTCCTACGAAAGCCTTGTCAAATGAGTGTGTGCTTGGGGGCCGAAATGTTCAAGAGTAAGGCCCAATGACCTGAGTTTCTGCGCAGCGCTCCGGTACTTCCAGTTGCTGGGTGATGCAGGGCGGTCGCAGCAAGCGATGGCCTTTAATCTCAATCTCAATCTCAATCTCTCTCTCTCTCTCTCTCTCTCTCTCTCTCTCTCTCTCTCTCTCTCTCTCTCTCTCTCTCTCTCTCTCTCTCTCTCTCTCTCTCTCTCTCTCTCTCTCTCTCTCTCTCTCTCTCTCTCTCTCTCTCTCTCTCTCTCTCTCTCTCTCTCTCTCTCTCTCTCTCTCTCTCTCTCTCTCTCTCTCTCTCTCTCTCTCTCTCTCTCTCTCACACACACACACACACACACACACACACACACACACAGGCAAGGGAACAAACAGGGGAGGGGTTGAGGTGAAGGGAAGGCGCAGGAAGTGGTGCGGGCGTGTCCCTGGCGTGGCGGGGCCGGAATGTAAACACACAGGCCTCGGCGGACAGGTGCATGGGGAGGGCCTCGCCGCGCCGCCTCTGCCCGGCCCTGGCTGTACGTGTTCTTTTTCCCCTTTGTATGCCTTTGTTTAGTGTTTTCAAGCTAAATATTTCCCACTCGTGTAAAACAGTTCGCCTATGTTGTAGTGGGATGTTTTCTCCTCTTTCCGTCATCGCGGTAGCTGTCTTCCTTCAGTCTGGCGGCGGTGTGTTTCAAGCAGGTCGCAGCAGCCTCGTAACACGGCGGGGATTGTGTATGCAGCGCGTGCGTTCCCTGCTCGTGTGTCCTCTGCCTGCACCGGCAGCCCTGACCTTGGAGGCTGGAGCAGTAACTAAGTCAGTTCGCTCCACTTCAAAACAGTGCGCGGAAGGAACACGCCGGAGAATGTTCATTAGTCAGATACGAGCAAACAAATGGTGTTGTTCAGTTTATTTTCTCCCTCTCATGCACATCGGCGCGCCATAGAAGGCAGCATTAGTTTTGTCACTCGACAACGGGCCGCGCCATTACGGCTGAGAGGACCACTTGATGCTACTCAACGGAAGGCCAGCCCGCCGAGCCCCGCCGGGATGCGGGCGGGGCGGGGCGGGAGGGCAGCGCCCAGCACAGCGCCCGCACGGCTGGCGGCCCCGACCCCCCACGGGCCCACGGGACGGCCGTGGCCCGGCCTTTAATGTTGGCGCCTGTTTTACCGAGTGACTGAGCTCCCGTGGAAAACAAGTTGGCTTTTACGCCGCACAAAAGAAATTACCGGCACAAAAAGGGCGAGCCCGAGTCACGCCAGGGAGGCCCGCACAAAACCCCGGCCAGCCCCGGCCAGGCGCCGCCACAATGGAAGGGCAGACTAACTTTCCTGCCGTCTGCAGGAAGGAGAAAGACAAAGAGCCGCGGAGGAGTTGCTCGTTATCTCTGTCGCCAGATTGCGCTCCCGGCCACTGGTGAATTACAGCAGCTTTCAAGACACATTTCCATTTATTGTAACTGTCAGCTGCGAGGGAAAAAAAGACAGAACGAGACGGGATAAAAGAAAAGGAGAAAATGGGATAGGGAGAAAACACGGGCTGAGCGAGGCTTTGATCAGCAGGGACAAAGGGAGGGAGGACGGAGTCACCTCGTCCTGCCTCACCGTCTGCCGGGACGCGAAAAACTACCTCACCTGCTGCTGCGCCTCGCCTTTGTTTGTGCCGAGACTTTGTCCGACTCTTTGAGCCGCCCTCAAACTTTGTCTTGTGACTCACGCTTCTTACGTCCCGGCCGTCATCGAGTTAACTTGAGGCTTCACCTCTATTCAGGAGCAGTAAGTAGCGGGCTTGTTTTTTTTTTTCATTATTGTTATCTTTTTTTCCATGCCCTTGAACTGTCTCCTTTTCTGTAAAAAAAAAAAAAAAGAAATACTGGCGGGACGCGACTTAAACAGCAAAAAACATCCTGACCCTCAACATTTAAGTCTGTATTTTTAAACGTATCGGCCCTGCAGTTCGTCTGTTTGAAAAGCCTCTCGTGGAAGTCGCTGGGGTTCTCATGGGCTCCTATGAAAGCCTTGTCAAATGCGTGTTTCTTAGGTTAATGGTACGTAAGAAGGGTCATACTACAACCAGGGTGATTAAACTATCCCTGGAAATGCCCAAAACTCATATGAAAGCCTTGTCAAATGTGTGTTTCTTAGGTTCATGGTACAGAAGAAGGGTCATACTACCACCAGGGTCATTAAACTATCCCGGGAAATGCCCAAACTCCTAGGAAAGCCTTGCCATAATGTGTGTCCTTGGGCCCCGGAATGTTTAAGAAAGTGACCCTTGGAAAACGCATGTAAATTCCGTGCATTACTTGGCTCTGTACCGCTTAATGTGACAAACGTTCAGTAGGAATGATAAAACAAATGCAAGTGACAAGCTGTAAGGAGAGCAATGGCGGGTTGTTCTTCACCGTTTGTCACAAATGTTAAGTAGGAATAAAAAAAGTTAGTGACAAGCCATAAGGAGAGGACTGGCGGGTGTTATTTTTTACCGTGTGTGTGTGTCTGTGTGTGTTGGGTGGGTGTCGCCAAGGCCATGAACAGACCCCAGTTCCATCCATAACAGCTCGGAAGGGAGGGGTTCACCAGGGTCCCAGAGAGGCTGCTGTGTCCTGGTAATGGGTGTGTTATTCTTTCCCGTAGCAGCTGTGTGTTGGGTTATGTCGCCAAGGTCATGAACAGACCCCATTCCACCCACCACAGCTAGTAAGGGTCGAGGGGTGTTCAGCAGGGTCCCAGAGAGGCTGCTGTGTCCTGGCAATGGGTGTTATTCTTTCCCGTAGCAGCTGTGTGTTGGGTGCATGGTTGGGTAAGATCGCTAGAGCCAAGAACAGCGCCCCAACCAGCAGCGACAGCAGAGGGAAGGTCGAGGGGGTTCACCAGGGTCCCGGGAGGCTGCTGTGACCTGGATTGGCGGGTCGCAGTGATGAGCGAGCAAACAAACCTCGTCTTGACAAGCGCAGCGGAGGCGGAGCACTACCACCACCACCACAACCACCCACCCCCTCTCCTCTCCTCCCACCTTTCCGTGCGTCACCGCCAGGGAAGTCATCAGTATTTTTACCACAAGACGATTTACTAGATTTTTCTCATGCGCGTGCAATCGTGTCCGACATCAAAGCTTACAGCGCGCACCTCTCGCCACAAGGAAGGCAGCGAGCGACGATGAGTGGTCAGGCATATTCTCAAGCATTTCGGGGCTTACACACACACTTACATTTGTTAAAGGTTTGGTTAGGTTATGTTAATGTTTCCAAGGGTTGTTTTATGAGCCTAGTGGTAGCCTGACAAGACCTCTGGACCATGAACGTGAAAACACACTCATTAGAACCCGACTCGCCTCCTTTGTGGCCTTTGGAAATAGTTGTTGTGAGAGCCTTAGATCCATAGCCTCAAACATTTCGGGGGTTGTACACTCACCCACATTTGTTAAGGCTTTGGTATAGGTTAAGTTTGTATTTCCAAGGGTTGTTTTATGAGCCTAGTGATAGTTTAACAAGGCCTCTGCACCATGAACGTGAAAACACACTCCTGAGAATCCGACTCATCTCCTTTGTGTCGGCGCAGAGCAACGTTTGAGAAGCTGTTTAACATCCATCTCACTGAACACACTCTTTGCATCATCTCTCCCTCTCTCCCTCCCCACTGAAGTTACCTGGTCTCTTGTTTTAGTCCCTTCACTCCCAGCTGTCCTCATTTCCATCCGCTATTGCCCATGGATACTTATTTTCCTGCATGCCGAAGGAGCCGCCAAAATGTGTGTTAGCTATGCCCCTCCCACCTCATTACCGTCTCTCATTATTTTGTAGTCCTTCCTTTTGTGTTAGTCTAATGTTTGGGTATACAGGTTCATAACCATTTGACATATACTTTCCTCCACAAGTTGACTGGCTAAAGGGCACCACCAAAACATGTTGAAAACTATGCCCCTCCCACCTCATTACCACGTCTTTCATTTGTGGTCCTTCCTATTGTGTTATTCAACTCTTTGGCGATACAGGTTCATATCCGTTTGACATTCACCTCTTCTGTAACTTGACTGGCTGAAGGTTCGACAAAATGTATAATGAACTAAGCATTTCCCACCTAATTACTATGTCTTTCACTTCTGGTCCTTCCTATTGTGTTGTTCTACTCTTTGGCGTTACAGGTTCATATCCTTTTAACATTCTTCTCTCTGCGCTGACCGGCTGAAGGGCAAACATACGCATTCCCAGCCTTCAGTTTTTAGTCTATTTCTATTCCTTCCTTCCGTGCTCTGTTGATGTTTGCCAGTGTACGTTCATAGCTTCATATCCACTTGACATAGTCTCCTGCATTCGTTGACTGTCTAAAGGTTAAGCTAAACACACACATTCCTGTCCTTCAACGTAACTCCACCTCGGGTCATTCTATCCACCACGCTGCCCTTCCCTTCCCTCCCTACTTCCCCCGTACTTCCTTTTCCCTTCTCCTCCCTTCAGTTGCCTCAGCCTCCTCTGTACACTGACTCACTAAAGAAAGGTTAAGTTAAGCACGCATTCCTATCCGTCATGTTTTTACTCCTATATTCTTCCCTTTTGTGTTCTACTGATGGTCGTTAATACAAGTTCACACCCATTTGACACACACATATATACTTTCCTTCGTAAGTTGGCAGGTTAACTATTTTAACGATAAATATAGATGAATCTCGTTATTGGGGACCAAAAGACAGATTTTGGGTCGGAGGTCGGTAAATATAAGAGGCTGAGTACAACAATCTGGCAACGTTGGTGCCTCAACGCATAGGCCTGGCTGCATGTATACAGTTATCCACTGAGGGGAGAGAGAGGGAGGGCAGTGGAAGAAACGGAGGAAGAAAAATATGTAAAAACACAAAAATAAGAGATTATCTATTAATTATCTATTTTAAAGGTCCCTCCCACCACCCATCTAATAACTAAGTCTTGTACACTCCTTCCTTTTCTGCTTTATTCTGCTTTCTGTGTGGCGGCGTACGTTCATATCCATTTGACATTCTCCTTCTCTGTCCGTTGAGACTAAAGGTTAAGCTAAACACACACATCAGCATTCCTGTCCTTCATCGTGACTCCTCCTCGGGTCATCCAATCCACCTCGCTGCCTCCATTCACCGCTCCTGCCTCGCCCACTCATGCCTCACCACCACCACCACCACCACCACCCACCCCTCCACATCCTCGACCTTTCCTCCCTCAAGCCACCCCTACACACACCCTCACCCCGTCCCCTCCCCGCCCAGACTCACACACACACCCACAATCATCCAATAGTCTGAGACCCGCGAGGCTTGTTATAGAGTCTCTCTCTCTCTCTCTCTCTCTCTCTCTCTCTCTCTCTCTCTCTCTCTCTCTCTCTCTCTCTCTCTCTCTCTCTCTCTCTCTCTCTCTCTCTCTCTCTCTCTCTCTCTCTCTCTCTCTCTCTCTCTCTCTCTCTCTCTCTCTCTCTCTCTCTCTCGCTCTCTCTCTCTCTCTCTCTCTCTCTCTCTCTCTCTCTCTCTCTCTCTCTCTCTCTCTCTCTCTCTCTCTCTCTCTCTCTCTCTCTAAGTAATTCTATCAACAATTCCTCCTCTTCTTTTTCCTACTCCTCCTTCTTCAGTCATTCCTACATTCCCTCCCTTCTTTACATGCCCCACCCTTCCTCTCTTTCTCTTTCCCCCTCCTCTCTGTTTCCCCTCCCTCTCTCTCTTTCTCATTCAGTAATTCTATCAGTAATTCCTCCTCTTCTTCCTCCTCCTCCTTAGGTCATTCCCGCATTCCCTCCCTTCTTTACATGCCCCTTCCTCTCTCTCTCCCTCTTTCCCCTCCTTCTCTCTCTTTTCCCCTCCTTCTCTCTCTTTCCCCCTCCCTCTCTTTCTTTCTTAGTAAATCTATCAGCCACTCCTTCTCTGCTTATTCCTCTTCTTTCAGTTGCTATTATATTTTTTTTAGTATTCCCTCCCTTCTGTACAAGTCCTTCCCTCTCTCTCTCTCTTTCTCCTTCCCTCTATCTCTCTCTTTCTCCTCTTTTCCTTCTCCCTTCCTTCCTTCCCTATTTCCTCTACTTCCCCTTCCTCATTCTTCGTCCCTCCATCCTTCCCTTCCCCTCCTTTCTTCCTCATCCTTTTCAATACCGTTCCCCTCTAACCTTCCTTTCCTTCTCCTTCCCTTCCCTTTCTCTTTCCTTCCCTTCTCTTCCCTCCTTCCTTCTCTTAATTCCTTCCTACCCTGTCTCGTCTCCCTTTTACCCCTTCCAAATCCCTTCCCCTTCCTTCTCCCACGTCCCATACCCTCCTCGTCCACTCCCCTAACTCTTTCCCTTTTTTCCCCTTCCCTTCCCTTCCCTTCCCTAATTTTGTCAGCCATTTCTCATCCTCCTACAGTCACTTGCGTTCCCTTCCTTCTCAACAAGCGTGTCATCGCGCCATATCCTCGCTCTCTGATGCCGTCCCCTCACTCGTTGAAATGCAGATCACCTTTTTTAGTCGTGGTGTAACAAGTCTTTCGCCCACTTCCTAGTCCGCTGTTTTCATTCTCTCTCCCCTCTGTTGAGCCCCTCGAGGGAACACGCGGCCTGCAAGTGTGTTCTCCCTTCCCCTTATTCCCCTTCTTCACCGTCCCTTCTCTCCCCTACCTTACCTCTTTCTCGGTCTCTTCCCCTTCCTCCTTCACCTCCCTTCTTTCCCCTTACTCCTTCCTCCTTACCATCCCTTCTTTTCCCTCCTTACCTGTCTCTTCCCTTTCCTTTCCCCTCCCTTCTTTCTCCGTTCCTTCCTTTCTCAAGATAACCTAAGAGTCCTTAGTTTCAATGCGCGTAGCCTAAGAAACAAATTTGATGAACTGAGATGTCTTGCTCTGACAGAAAATAATCGACACCACAAATATTGATTTAAGTACAGAATACAACATAGATGGCTACAGACTCTTCAACAAAGATCGTGTAAACCGTAGAGGCGGTGGTGTCGCCCTTTTTGTCAAAAGCTATTTGCAACCCACTGACAAAACACCAAGAGACAGTAACGTTGAACATTTATGCGTGCGAGTAAACATTGCAAAGGTCAATTTAAATATATCAGTCACCTACAGGCCTCCGGGGCAATCACTCGATGCCGATCTTGAAATGTACAGCGTTTTAAGGCAGTCACTTAATAACAGCGACTCACTGATATTAGGAGACTTTAACCTCCCCCATATCGACTGGGCGACACTGTCAGGTACAGAAGGCGAATCACATAGAATGATCGAATTTTTAGAAGAAAATTATCTAAGCCTTCTGAACCAACTCGACAAAATAACATACTAGACCTTGTTATAACGACCCAAGATAACCTAGTCAGTAATGTCACGGTAGGAGAACACCTCGGTTCTTGCGATCATAAATTAGTGCGCGTCGACATCAGAGCTCAAACATCAGTGACTGAAAATAAAGTAAAGGTGCCCGATTTCAAAAGAGCTAACTTCGTAGAAATCCGACGAAAACTAATAGAAATGTAACTATCAGATGACGGTAATGTAGAGGACACCTGGCTAAGTTTTAAAAAATCATTTACTCACTCAGCAGAACACATTAGTCACTTTGTGTGAGAAGCGAAGTAACACTAATAAAAGCCCACCTTGGTTTAACAGCGAAATTAAACACTCAATCAAGGAGAGAAAATTGTTTTACAGGCTAAAGAAAGAGCAAAGCACGCCCGAAAACATTAGACTTTACCATGATGCAAGGCGACGAGTAAAAAGATTAGTATGTCAGGCAAAGCGTAGATATGAAGAAACTATACTGTAAACTGTAAAAATAATCCGAAATCCTTCTTCAGTTACATAAACAGAACAGAGAAGTGGAATTGGACCCTTAACAAACAGTGACGGTGCACTAGTGACTGACAGCCGACACGTTGCAAACCTATTAAACAATTACTTTTCCTTGGTGTTTAATACTAACAGTCCTCCCACCACTACCACCAACACCAGTACTAATGTAAATCCCGAGCATGCATTGCCTAACTTTGAAATAACAACCGATGAAGTCTTGAAAGCCCTCCAATCACTTAAAACAAATAAAAGTCCTGGACCTGACAAAGTATATCCTACACTCCTCAAAGAAACAAAGAGCGAAATAGTCTCCTCCCTCACAACCGTATTCAGTATGTCCTTGCGACAAGGCATCGTCCCTTCGGACTGGAAAAAGGCTAACGTGACACCGATTTTTAAGAAAGGAGACAAAAAAGTACCAGGTAATTACAGGCCCATTAGTCTAACTTCGGTTGTAGGTAAGCTACTTGAGAGCATAATTACAGACAAAATTGTGAGTTACCTTGAAAGCCACTCATTAATTGGGGACTCACAACACGGCTTCCGTAACTAAAGATCCTGCCTATCAAACCTATTAACCTTTTATAACGACCTCTTCACTGTTTATGACGTAACCAAATCACTGGACGTAGTCTATCTTGATTTCCAGAAAGCGTTTGATAAAGTCCCACATCATAAATTACTTTACAAATTAAAGCAAATAGGTATTGACGGTCAAGTACACCAATGGATCGCGAGTTGGTTAAGCAACAGACAACAAAGAGTGGTGATTGACGGATTTAACTCAGAGTGGGCGCCGGTCACTAGTGGCGTCCCTCAGGGCTCGGTTCTTGGCCCAGTGCTCTTCATTATTTACATCAACGATGTGGATGTCGGACTCAATAATCGCATTAATAAATTTGCAGACGACACAAAGATTGGTAACTCGGTTCATACTGACGAAGACAGGCAAGGCCTCCAAGAGGATTTGCACAAAATTTCAGCTTGGTCGGATAAATGGGAGATGCCCTTTAACGTAGACAAGTGCCAGGTCCTTCAAGTTGGAACAAGAAATAAGAAGTTCGATTATGAAATGCGCGGCGTTAAACTCAAAAGTGTTCAATGCGTTAAGGACTTGGGGGTCAAAATCGCGTCAAGCTTCTCACAGCAATGCATCGATGCAGCAAATAAAGCGAACAGAATGTTGGGCTTCATGAAAAGAAACTTTTTATTCAAGAATAAAGATGTAATACTTCCACTCTACAATAGTTTAGTCAGACCCCACTTGGAATATGCGGTACAGTTTTGGTATCCCCACCATGCAAAAGACATTGCTAAATTAGAAGGTGTTCAGCGTCGGGCAACAAAAATGATCCCTTCCTTGCGCAACAAATCTTACGAAGAAAGGCTTTCTACCCTTAACATGTTCTCTCTTGAGAAACGTCGCCTCCGAGGAAAACTGATCGAATGTTTTAAAATATTTAATGGTTTCACTAATGTAGACAGATCAACATTGTTTATGATCGATGACACTTTGCGAACGAGGAACAATGGCGTAAAACTCAAATGTAGACAAGTAAATTCAGACTGCACCAAATTTTTCTTCACCAACGTTGTAGTGCGAGAATGGAATAAGCTCCCACCGTCAGTGGTCCAGTGTAACACGATTGACTCCTTCAAAAACAAGCTCGGCCGTCACTTCCTTCAACTTAATATCAACTAGAGTTGAAATACATCGTTTTGGAGCCATCTCCTTTCCTCTTCCTTGACGTGCCTCTCCTTCATTCCCCTTTCTCCTTTTCTTCCTTTCTTACCGCTCCTTCCCCGTCCCTTCATCTCCCTCCTTCCCTCCCCTTCTCTTCCCCTCTAATCTTCCTTTTAAGTCCATTTCTCTCCCTCCTTCCTTTCTTTTACCATCCCTCCTCCCCTTGCCTTCCCTTCCCCTCAAACCTTCCTTTCATAACCCTTCATTTGCCTTTTAGCTTGTGCCCCGTTACGTCTTCCTTCCCATTGCAAGAGTGATCCTTTCCCCTCTCTCCCTCCTTCCTCCCTCCCTTTTTAATTTCCCTTCCCCTTCTCCCTCTTTCCTTCCCTTCATGTTTCTCTTAGCTTGTCCTCCGCCCCGTTTCCCTCCTCGTTTCAAGTGTTCGTGCATGCGCCGGAGATCAACAGCTTCAGCTTCAGCGTGTTAGCATTGTGGTGAGTCAGGCCGGGAAGGTTCACTGCTCGGCACGAACTATAACTTGTAAACACCTGATCCCTCGTGGGTGTCGGATCAGCCTGGCGACGGTTGCACTGGATTCCTTTACTGACACACTGACGCATTCACTCCCCTCTGCCTGGCCGTGGGTTGCTGCGTCATGTGGGTATTGACGTTTGAGGCGTGTATTCTCAGCTGCAACAAACTTCCCAAGGCCACAAAGGAGACTAGTCGGGTTCTCAAGTGTTTTTTTCACGTTCATGGTGCAGACGCCTTGTCACACTATCACTAAGCCCATAAAACTACCCATGGAAATGCCTACAACCTTTACCAAACGCTTTCGCCTCTCACAGTCAGTATTTTCAAAGGCCACAAAGGAGGTTAGTCGGGTTCTCATGGGTGTTATTTTTACGTTCATGGTGCAGAAGCCTCGTCAAACTATCACTAGGCTCATGAAACTACTCATGGAAATACTAACACAACCAAAACATCTACGAAAGTCTTACCAAATGTGGGTGTGTGAGCGCGGAAATGTTTGAGAATATGGAGGCCTTTTCAAACTATCACTAGGCTCATGAAACTACCCATGGAAATACTACTAACACCACAACCTCTACGGAAGTCTTATCAAATGTGGGTGTGTGAGCCCCGAAATGTTTGAGACTATAAGTGTTAAAGAGAAGAGAAGTATGAGGCGTGGAGGAGTTAGATATATGAGGAGTATGAGGCGTGAAGGTGAGGATAAAGAGGAATATGAGGTTTGAAGGTGTAAAGGTTAGGTTAGGTTAGGTTAGGTTAGGTTAGGTTAGTTATTTAGCTAGTAGCACATTTTGGCGAACTTTTATATCAACCTCTCACCAAAGAAATTAAACGACCCACACACCCACACACATATCGACGGGTGAAAGTGAGAACAAAGAGCAATATGAGGTTTGAAGAAGTGCAAGTGTTATTTTTTTTACAGTAAAGGAAGCAGCTCAAGGGCAAAAGAATGAATAATAATAATGAAAAAAGCCCGCTAAACACTGCCCTTATAATAAATAACAAAAAAGAGTTCAGAAGAGTGGCCAAAAGAGAGGTCAACTTCAGTCAGAGGTCAGTTTCTGTCAGTAAGATAGTTTGTTGGTTAGATACTGGCAAATTTTGACGAACTTTTTTTCTAACCCGCCATCAAAGAACCTAAACACACACACACACACACACACACACACACACGTCCCTTCCCTTCTCCTTCCCGTCCCTCCCCCTTTCTTTCCCTCATTCCTTCCCTTTCCTTCCCTTCTCCTTCCCGTCCCTCCCCCTTTCTTTCCCTCACTCCTTCCCTTTCCTTCCCTTCTCCTTCCCGTCCCTCCCCCTTTCTTTCCCTCACTCCTTCCCTTTCCTTCCCTTCTCCTTCCCGTCCCTCCCTTTCTCTTTCCCTCCTCCTTCCCTTTCCTCCCTTCTCCTTCCCGTCCCTCCCCCTTTCTTTCCCTCACTCCTTCCCTTTCCTTCCCTTCTCCTTCCCGTCCCTCCCCCTTTCTTTCCCTCACTCCTTCCCTTTCCTTCCCTTCTCCTTCCCGTCCTTCCCCTTTCTTTCCCTCACTCCTTCCCTTTCCTTCCCTCCTTACCCGTCACTTCTTTTCCTCCTTCCCCGTCTCTTTCTGTTCCCTTCCCTTCCCTCCTTCCCGTTCCTTCTGTTCCATCCTTTCCCTTGAGAACAAAGAGAAATATGAAGTTGAAGTGTGGTGTTAGTTTTGGTTAGTTAGTTAGTTTGTTAGTGACACATTCTGACTAACCGTTTTCTAACCCCCCAGGAAATAGCTTAAGCGCCTCCCCCCCCTACACACGTTGGTGGTCACTGCCCCCCAAAAGACCGTACGCTATTATATGGGTGGGTAAACAGTGACAGACCCAGCACACACACACACACACACACACACACACACACACACACATATGGTTGCCCCTCTCCCTTGCCTTCCCTTCCTCCCCTTCCCCTGCCTCGCCCTGCCCCCCCTCCGCCGCCCTCATGGCATACTTGAGGCTGTTGGTGTGACGCGCCCCGCCCCTCACCAACACGAAAAGGATGTTGTTGGTGGGGCACTGAACTTACTTTCCTTCTTTTCTTTCCTGTTGACTTACTGGTTAGTTTGAAGTCTATTTGTAAAGTCTATCATGCTTACAAATGACTGAAACAATGAAGCACAGCACCGCTTCTTGCACGTGACTTCCATAGTGAATCATTTTGAAGGCCTTGGAACTTTACTTTTCTTTTTCCTTCCTTCCCTCTCCAATTACTTGACTTACTCGTTGGTTTTAGGTCCATTTCAAAGGCCATTCAAGCTTAAAAATGACTACAGAGATGGAAAAAACAGCTTCTTTAATACGACTTCATTTGTTAATCATTTGGAAGTCCATGACTAAAACAATGGAGGAAACACAACTTTATACCTCATTTGCATTTACATTTGGAAGGTTTCTTATGTTTAAAAATGACTTAAACCAATGTTATATAATAGTTTCTTTTATACGACTTCACTTGTTCATCATTTGGAAGGCTTTTCATGTTTTAAACTTACTAAAACCACGAGCAAACACAATTTTCACACATCCCCGGTGCAGAAGCTTTGTCAAACTATAACTTGGCTCATAAGACTATTCATGGAAATACAAACACAACCTCTGCAAAAGCAATATCAAATGTCTGAGAATGTGGGCCAAAGACGCGTGCCCGACCAAAGCCTTTAGACCCGCCCTCGCCGCCACGCCAGCCCAGTGCGGGACGAGCTCACCACTGCCGCTGGGATGACAAGAGCTCGAGGCCGTTCACCTTATTGAGAGAGTAGATTAGGCGCTTCCTTGTTGTCCTTACGGCGACTGAATTCCTAATGGACATGTCTGCGAGGAACTACTGGGAGAATATGTTTGTTTGTGTGTGAGTGAATGTATATATGTGTATGTATGTGTGATTGTATTTATGCTAGTATGTATGAGCAGAAGGATGGTGGGGGGGTGGGGGAGAGAGAGAGAGAGAGAGAGAGAGAGAGAGAGAGAGAGAGAGAGAGAGAGAGAGAGAGAGAGAGAGAGAGAGACGAACAGACAGACAGACAGAGAGAGCATCATGGATTAGGTAACAAACAAAAAATAAAGATAATCTAACAACAAACAAGAACGAGAAATGGACTCGGCGGGACACAGCACGCGGAGAACTGCCATCAGGAGGACAGCCAACGCAACAGTGACGACCCAGAACACGTACACGTCAGGGCGGGCAGAGGGCGAGCAGGTGGAGAGATTACATTAGATCACTGGCCGGAGCAGGATGGAGTACACTAACATGAAACAGAGAAAGGTAGAGGAACAGACAACTGGGAAAGGCCTTTTTAATAGACTAGTAATAACTTACGATGGTGAATATTAGAGTATTGCAGTCACTTAAGTTAGAGCATTTGCCGGAGCAGGATGGCGTAATCTAACATCAAACAGAGAAAGGTGAAGGAATAGAGATGGACCATTGAGAAAGACCTCTGTTCTGCCATAGACTGACGATATGAAGTTTACAGTGTCAATCCCTAAAGTTAGAGCATTTGCCAGAGCAGGATGAAGAAGTCTAACACCTAACATAGAAAGGTGGAGGACGTTGGGAAAGGCCTTTGTTTTGTATTGGACTAGCAAGGCCTTAAGATGAAGATTAGATTAAGTTTGAGTATATGCCAAACCACGATGGAGTATATCATCAGAGAAAGGTGGAGGACGTTGGGAAAGGCCTTTGTTTTGTATTGGACTAGCAAGGCCTTAAGATGAAGATTAGATTAAGTTTGAGTATTTGCCAAGCCACGATGGAGTATATCATCAGAGAAAGGTGGAGGACGTTGGGAAAGGCCTTTGTTCTGCAGTAGACTAGCAATGCCTGAAGATGAAGATTATATTAATTTTTTTTTTTTTTTTTTTTTTTTTTTTTTTACGTTGTTGCCTATTGCGCCGGTAGGCATCTTCCCGGTGGGGCCTGATGGTCGGCCCAAGGCTTCTTCCAGGTGGGGCCTGATGGTCGGCCCAGCCCGTTCTGGCGCAGGCGAGTGTTTATAGTGGCGCCATCTTGCATTGGCTCATGCTGCCCCCCGGAACTCGTTCTTGATTCGCTTGGACGGCTTCCTCTAGAGTCCGGGTTGATGGGTGGTCTTCAGGACAGCATGTGGGTAGTTTTAAGCCACTCGGCGGTGACTGAAAAATCCGAGTGGTAGCGTGGGGATTCGAACCAGCGTCGTCCATCACGCGGCGAATGTGGGTCCAGTACGTTATCACTTATGCCACCGCCTACCCTAAGAGTATTTGCCAAAGCACGATGGAGTAATACATCAAACAGAGAGGGGTGGATGACGTTGGGAAAGGCCTCTATGCTGCAGTGGTCTAGTAATGGGTGAAGATTATGAAGATCGGATTGACTAGTGGCGTTAGGTGGGTCAGGTTCACGGGAGCTGCCTTGTATACGCCCACCGGCCTCTCGCAGACTCCTTGGTTAGTATTGGCAGACACTTCCCCTCACACCAACTATTTCCAAAGGCCAAAAAGGGGACCAATTGGGTTCTCATGAGAGTGTTTTTAGGTTCATGGTACAGGAGAAGAATCAAACTACTACTAGGACCATTAAAATACTCCTGGAAATACCGAAAACTCATACGAAAACCGTGTCATGTATGTGAGCTCGGGCGCCGAAATGAGTTAAGATTCGTTTTAGGTCCGTGCCAGTATCTCATTACCTACTTTATGAAACATCAGTATCTCTTCATATATCTTTTCTACAAACCTTCAACAGTCATGGAAACGCTTTGAAAATCCAATTCAAGGACTCTTTTTTTACTCCTGAAAATAGGGGATAATGTATACGAAAGCGCGTAGCCTCCTCTGGCGGCGGCCGCGGCGACGCTGCAGCCGGTATTGCGAGAAATACCTCATCGCTGAAATAAGTCACATATACATGGTGGGGGGTGGGTGGGGGGGGGGGATCCTGGTTAGAAGGGGGGGTCGAGGGGGGCGCAGCCCCCCCGTTAGTAGGTCGTAAAGTTCGGTTGGAGTAGTTTAACTATGCTCCCCGACCCTAGACCCTCTGCGAGCTATTTCACGGCTGCGGCGACTGCAGCGTCGCCGCGGCCGTCGCCAGAGGAGGCGACGCGACGCGAAGAAAGTTTTATCTACGAATTATTGAGTCTGGATTAAAGTCTTCCTCCACCTCTTCCGCTGCTTCTTCCTCTTCCTCCTTTTCTTCCTCCACTTACCCTCTTCCAGGTTCTATCTGTACACCTCTATATAGTTTCTCGTGGAAATACTACAAGAATACACAGTCGTTCCACGCACAACATGATGACGTCAGCACTCTCACTGGTGCTTTCTCTCGGCAGGTGTGTGGGTGCAATGTACACCTGAATAATGTTAATTGGTGAGCAGATTCCTACCAAGTAAAATCAATCCATCAATCAATCAGAGAAGGAAAATATAATAAAAAAGAAAAATTGGAATGAGAAAGAAAAGGGAAACGGATGCTGCGTCGCGAGCCGTCGCGAGGATTCCTTTGGATGCTTGTGCGCGTTTCCCAGGCCCGTCGGTCTTCCATCCCTGAACCGACAAACGCGGTGACCGGCGCCTTCACAGTAATTATGATTAATTTTATAATCCAGTCTGGTAGTTTTAAGAAGCGAGTTCTTGCATCCTCGCCTCGGCAGGTGTGGAGCGCCAGCGAGCCCAAGGTCTCCCTGGCGAGCATGGCAGGAATGGAGGGCTCCAGGCAGGGCTCCTCGGCGTCCCTCCGGGCCCCGAAGGAGGTGCCGGAGATCTTCCGGCTACAAACCCGGGCAGGTGGAGCTCGTTAGCCGTGGTAGGCAATCTGCCTAGGAGAGCAAACTCTATACAAACCCGGGCAGGTGAGGCTCGTTAGCCGTGGAAGGCAATTCACCTAGGAGAGCAAACTCTATACAAACCCGGGCAGGTGAGGCTCGTAAGCCGTGGAAGGCAATTCACCTAGGAGAGCAAACTCTAAACAAACCCGGGCAGGTGAGGCTCGTTAGCCGTGGTAGGCAATTCACCTAGGAGAGCAAACTCTATACAAACCCGGGCAGGTGAGGCTCGTTAGCCGTGGTAGGCAATTCACCTAGGAGAGCAAACTCTATACAAACCCGGGCAGGTGGAGCTCGTCAGCCGTGGTAGGCAATTCACCTAGGAGAGCAAACTCCGAACAACAAACCCGGGCAGGTGGAGGTCGTTAGCCGTGGGAGGCAATTCACCTAGGAGAGCAAACTCCGAACAATAAACCCGGGCAGGTGGAGCTCGTCAGCCGTGGTAGGCAATTCACCTAGGAGAGCAAACTCCGAACAACAAACCCGGGCAGGTGGAGCTCGTTAGCCGTGGTAGGCAATTCACCTAGGAGAGCAAACTCCGAACAACAAACCCGGGCAGGTGGAGCTCGTTAGCCGTGGTAGGCAATCTGCCTAGGAGAGCAAACTCCGAACAACAAACCCGGGCAGGTGGAGCTCGTTAGCCGTGGTAGGCAATCTGCCTAGGAGAGCAAACTCCGAACAACAAACCCGGGCAGGTGGAGCTCGTTAGCCGTGGTAGGCAATTCACCTAGGAGAGCAAACTCTAAACAAACCCGGGCAGGTGGAGGTCGTTAGCCGTGGTAGGCAATTCACCTAGGAGAGCAAACTCTATACAAACCCGGGCAGGTGGAGGTCGTTAGCCGTGGGAGGCAATTCACCTAGGAGAGCAAACTCCGAACAACAAACCCGGGCAGGTGGAGCTCGTTAGCCGTGGTAGGCAATCTGCCTAGGAGAGCAAACTCCGAACAACAAACCCGGGCAGGTGGAGCTCGTCAGCCGTGGTAGGCAGTCTGCCTAGGAGAGCAAACTCGAACAATAAACCCGGGCAGGTGGAGCTCGTCAGCCGTGGTAGGCAGTCTGCCTAGGAGAGCAAACTCCGAACAATAAACCCGGGCAGGTGGAGCTCGTCAGCCGTGGTAGGCAGTCTGCCTAGGAGAGCAAACTCCGAACAATAAACCCGGGCAGGTGGAGGTCGTCAGCCGTGGTAGGCAATCTGCCTAGGAGAGCAAACTCCGAACAATAAACCCGGGCAGGTGGAGCTCGTCAGCCGTGGTAGGCAATCTGCCTAGGAGAGCAAACTCCGAACAATAAACCCGGGCAGGTGGAGCTCGTCAGCCGTGGTAGGCAGTCTGCCTAGGAGAGCAAACTCTAAATAAACCCGGGCTTGTGGTGCTCGTTATACTGTCGTAGACAATCCATGCGATGGGAACACCAAAGAAAAGGAAAATAAAAAAGAACACCAGAAAAATGGAAAATACAGAAACGAAACATCAAGAAAAGAAACAAAAAGATCATCCACCTTTAGGCCCTAACATCGCCAAAATTATGGGTGGGTCTCTTCTGGGGAGAAAGCGGCTCACCCACACCAAAGAACATCAACAAAAGAATGATATGAATAAATGAACATAAAAAAAACAAAGTAAAACACATCAAGGAAAGAAAAATATAACAAACATCATCCACCTTCCGGCCCTGACTAACATCACCAAAATTATGGGTGGGTCTCTTCTGGGGAGAAAGCGGCTCACCCAGACCAAAGAACATCAACAAGGGATGATATAGAAAAGAACACCAAAAAAATATGGAAAAAGAACAGAAAAAACATCGAAAAAGAAAAGCAACAGAAATAAATGAGCAACATCGAGAAAAGAGAAATACAAAGAAACATCATCCACCTTTCGGCCCCAAACAACATCACCAAAATTATGGATGGGTCTCTTCTGGGAGGAAAGCGGCTCATCCAGACCAAGGAACATCAACAAAAGGATGATAGGAAAAAAATAACAACAAAAAGCATCAAAAAGTAAAAAGAAAAAGAACAGGAAAACATCGGAAAAGAAAACAAAAGCAATAAAAAGAACGAAAAACACGACATCAAGAAAATAAAATAAAACAAACATCATCCACCTTTCGGCCCTAACAACATCTCCAAAATTATGGGCGGGTCTCTTCTGGGAGGAAAGCGGCTCACCCAGACCAACGAACATCAACAAAAGGATGATAGGAAAAAAGAACACCAAAAAAGAACATCAAAAAAGAAAACCAACAGCAAGAAAACACAAAGGAAAAAAGAAAGAAAAAGAAAAGAAAAAAAAACAAATAGAAAAAAGAAAAGAAAGAAAGAAAAGGAAAAAGAAAAAACAAAATAACAAAATAAAATAAAAATAAATAAACAAAATAATATAAACAAATGAATAAATAAATACAGAATATAGTAAAATTAACTAACTGACTCTAATTGCTTAACTAACTATCAAACTATCTATTTAACTAACCTACCTAACTATCGGTAATACAGCTGTTTGACTACCCATTAACAAACAAACTAACAAATCACTTAACGATCTAACATGGATATTGAGGTAAGGTGGGATTAGACTTACAGGAGCTGCCTTGTATAGACTAACCGGCCTCTTGCAGACTCCTTACGTTCTTATGTTCATTTACGTTTAAGAATATGGCCCTTAAACCCCATTCTCACCTGTACTAATACCTGACTGGTTGGGTGACTCTTCTACCTCTGCCTGCCTCCCTTCCTGCTATCAGCACACAATCTACGCTCCGCCATAAAACCCACACCTAACCTAACCTAACCTTCCTGTATATCCCCTTCACACCTGTACTAACCCTGGCTGGTTGGGTGACTCCTTCTATCTCTGCCTGCCTCCCGTCCTGCTACTGTCTCCGCTATAAGCACAAATCTTCCCTCCCCCATAAAACCCATACCTAACCTAACCTAACCTTCATGTATACCCCTTTCACACCTGTACTAATACCTGGCTGGTTGGGTGACTCCTTCTACATCTGCCTGCCTCCTCCTGTTACTGTCTCCGCTATCAGCACACAATCTTCCCTCAACCATAAAACCCACATCTAACCTAACCTAACCTTCCTAACCTAACCTTACTGTATACCCCTTCATACCTGTGCTATTACATGACTGGCTCACTTCTCTACATTCAACCACTAACACCTCCCCCCCCCCACACACACACGCATAAAACTATCAAGCCCTCATTTAAAACAATATATCAAACACTCACAAGAAAAAACACCAGGACGCAACACTGTATAAAGCAGAGATGATGGTGGGAAGAGGGGTGAAGGGGGGGGGGGGGGGAGGTCACACGATAGCCTACGCATAACCCCGGCGCGCTCCTCCGTCCCCTTGGACCGTGACCCCGCGCAGGTAACAGCAGACCCCCTCAGCCGGCGACACAGGACCGATTGTGACACGCAGGTTACCTCAGTTTACCTTTCCCAGACATACCCATTTCACTGACCCACGCGTGAGGAGGAGGAGGAAGATAAAATAGCAAAGGAAAAAGACGACGAGGTAGAGGTCAAGAAAGGGGAGCTAGCGAGAGGGAGGAAAAGGAGGAGGAGGAGGAGGAGGAGGAGAAACCCAACGTGGAGGGTGAGGTAGTGTAGGCTGCGGGGTCAGCTAAGCTCCGCACTATTATCCCCTATTTTCATGAGTAAAAAAAGTCCTTGAATTGGATTTTCAAAGCGTTTCCATGACTGTTGAAGGTTTGTAGAAAAGATATATGAAGAGATAGTGATGTTTCATAAAGTAGATTATGAGATACTGGCACGGACCTAAAACGAATCTTTACCCCGAAATGTTTAAGAATATGGCCCCTTATGTTCTTACGAGTATAGAGGTTTTGCAGTGACGTCACGAAATAGCGTCGTCTGCACCTTGTGCGTCGTCTGCAGACCCGCTGGTGATCACCTCCCCAGCAGAGTGAGCAGACGGACCACGTGTGCCCCCTCCCTGAGTCACTACCCGCGGGCAACTGGCAGGACCTTCAGCATCATTTGTGTTAAGTGATTACGCGAGATCGCTTGAGAATGCTGCGAAGCTAAGATACATCGAACAAATCAGTGCTTTTGGAGGAGGAGACTGGTAGACTGGCTGTCTAGCTGGCTGGCTGTCTGGTTGACTGGTGGGTTGACTGGTTGCCTGGTGGGTTAATTGGCTGGCTGATTGGTAAGCTGACTGTCTGTCTAACAGACCTCTATTGCATTCACTAAGTCTTCCCGATCGTTCTTAGGGCTGAACAAGGAAGCAGAGGCGAGGTGATTTAGTTCGGGTCAAGGTGAAGCTGCATGTTCTTAAGAAGCTTACGTGATGGTGCAGAAAGTCATGGAAGGAACGTCTTTCAGGTTTAAGATCTAAAGGTTAATCACATCACTCGGTAACTCAGCAAATACTCGTCTGTCTGTGTGTGTGTGTGTGTGTGTGTGTGTGTGTGTGTGTGTGTGTGTGTGTGTGTGTGTGTGTGTGTGTGTGTGTGTGTGTGTGTGTGTGTGTGTGTGTGTGTGTGTGTGTGTGTGTGTGTGTGTGTGTGTGTGTGTGTGTGTGTGTGTGTGTGTGTGTGTGTGTGTGTGTGTGTGTGTGTGTGTGTGTGTGTGTGTGTGTGTGTGTGTGTGTGTGTGTGTGTGTGTCTATCTATCTATCTATCTATCTATCTATCTATCTATCTATCTATATATGTATCTATATCTATATCTATATGTGTATATATATCTGCACATTATGTCGATATCTGAATCTTTTTATCTATCTTTCCATCAGCCTATTATTCTATGTATTTCTATCAGTCTATGAGATGGAAGAGGCAGGAATTGGTTGTTTTTTGTGGGTGTCATCACTAAAAATTATTATCCAAGCTTATGACGATTAAAAAATGTACAAATTGCATATATTAACCTCGCCCTGATCCTCTTGTTTCAATCACAAACAAAAGAAGAGCTAAGTTATTAAGCAATAGAAACTCCACAAGTAAACGCAAGAAAGTGTAAATACTGACCTCTTCCTGATGCTCCAATTTCTAACATGTACAGAGAAATCTTAGGTCGGCACTGTCAGACCCCTCCACACCTCACATCAACAATTTCCAAAGGCCAAAAAGGAGACAAATCAGGTTCCAATGAGTGTTTTTAGGGTTCTTGGTACAGAGGCAGGGCCAAACTACCACCAGGGTTATTAAGCTACCCAAGGAAATGCCCAAAACTCCTAGCAAAACCGTGTCAAATATGTGTGCCTGGGCGCCGATATGTTTGAGAGTATGTCCCTAAGTTAGTAAGCAAAACCTTCGCGCGAGTGACGATTCAATAACTCCCTGCTACTCTTCCTTCTCCCTCCGCCTCTTCAGCCCACGTGCCGCGCCGCTAAAGACTCTGAGCCACGGTTGTTACACGCGTAAAACTCAGCGTGATCAAAGCGGACACCTACTCTTTGATATCTATTCTTTGTTCCTGTCATTACAAGCGAGTCAGTACAGCCGCCGGCATCACAGTGAGCACGGCGGGAGATTATTCATCAAGGGGCTGAATTCCGCGAACTTTAATGGATTACACACACACACACACACACACACACACACACACACACACACACACAAACTGTAACACACCACGCCACACGTTTCATAACTAAGCGAATCCAGTCAAAGCAAACTTAATTAAAACTGTTCCTTTGTGAAGAGTGGAACAGACGCGCCCTCGCCCCGGTGAAAAAACGTGGGTGGCGTGGTTACCCCGCGCGACAATTACCCGCGGCAATAACAGTCTGGAGACAAATGATTCGCCTGGACGTGGGGCGCGGGAGGCAGGGAAGGGAAGGAGGGGAAGGAATAGAAAGGAATAGGAAGCTGAGAGATAGGACAGTAGGCTGGGATTTGTCTGTGCGAGGGGCGACGGGAGGCAGGGAAGGGAAGGAATAGAGCCAGTTAGGGCAAGCGAGGGATAGATAGGCTAGGGATAGTTAGCGGATACAGGTCAGTAGGATGGACAGGCTGGTGGACCTTAGTTGATGATTCGGCTGCACGAGGAGTGGCGGGGGGCAGGAAAAGAGGGAAGGCAAGAGCACGAGGACAAGCAAGGGCAGGAAAGTTAGGGGAAGGCAGCGGGGATAGGACAGTAGGCAGTGGGGACCGGCGAGCCTCAGCTGTTAACCCACTCGCTCGCTAACTGAGGCAGTCCCGACCCTGCTTGCCTGGGACTGCACGCCCGACACAATACGCTCCGCCACAGATCCTCGGCTAATGGGTCTTCGGCAATATCGAACCCTAGGAGCCCACTACGACTGCTGCCCACAACGGTCCACTGTCACATGCAGAGGAAGCGGATCGTATATAAAGTAACCGTGTATAAACTACGACTACTACGACTGCATCCCACAACGATATGTTCCGACAAAAATATAAACACAAATATAATAGGATCTAAGTTCTTCTATATATGCTACTGGACTCCCTACAGACACTTCTCGATCGCATGTTCTCTGGCGCTGTGGCACTGAACGCGCGCCTCTGATTCAAGCCCCTATTCTTAAACGTATCGGCATCTGACGTCGCCTGTTTGAAAAGCCTCTCTTAGACGATGCTGGGATTTTCATGGACTGTTTTGTGATGCTATAGTGATGGTTTTACCCGACTTCTGCACCTTGAGTGGGAAACATCACCCATGAGAACACAGTTAATCTTCTTTGTGGTCTTGGGAAAAAGTCGTAATGGGAGCCCGACACGTATGTACAAGTTGGTGGAAATTGCATGGGTTGTGTTGTGTACCTAGTGATGGTTTTCCCCGACCTCTGCACCTTGAACGTGAAAAATTGCCCATGAGAACCCGGGTAATCTTTGTAGCCTTGGGAAATAGTCGTCGTGGGAGCCCCAGACGTTAAGGAATATGGACCTGAGTCTCTTCGCCGCAGAAACTTTTGTACACCAGAGGAAGCAGCTCAAGGGAAGAACATAAAGAAACAAAAAAAGTCCGCTATACACCGCTCCTATAACGAAAATAGAATGAGAATCCAAAGTAAGAATGTCAATTGCGGCTCTTTGTTCTTCATTTCTCTCCCAACCAGACTACACAGCGCTTGGAGAAGAGATATATCTCGCATTGGAGTTCTTAGCACGAGGGAAAAGCAGCAGTGTAGCAAAAGTGGGAATCTATCGAGTCTCAAATCTGAAACCCACGTCGCTCCGCCTCTCTGTAACGAAGACCTTGTGTATACAGAGACTTAGGAAAGGAAAGAGTACGCCTCACTGCCTTTATTTATATATGTTTTTTCTTGCATCAAAGGGAGGTCAAATTGAACGTAGGGAAAACCTCGCAAGCAATTCAGACTCTTTCGTCTTTTGAAACTTTTATGAATTGAAAACAACGCCGCGGGGCAGAGAACGAGATACCCAGATCATGACAGTCTGCTTGCCGAGGGATTCCAGGGACGGTACTGTCAGACGCTTCCCCCTCTCACATGAACTATTTCCAAAGGCCAAACAGGAGATTAGTCGCCTTCTAATGAGTTGTACTGTAAGTCCGTAGTACAGAAGAAAGGTGAAACTACCAGCAAGATCAAAAACTTCCCTAAGAAAGGCCCCAAACCCCTATGAAAGTCTTGCCAAATATGTGTGCTTGCCTGCTTGGGCGCCGAAATGTTTGAAAATATGGTCCCCAGTCTCTCCAGCTGGGTCCATATTCTCAAACCTGTCAGGGCTTACATACACCCACACTTGATAAAAGCTTCTGTATAAGTTGTGTTAGTATTTCCTGGTTAGTTTTATGAGCCTAGTGATAGTGTGACAAGGCCTCTGCGCCATGAGTGTGGAAATGACAGATTCTCAAACCTTTCAAGGCACACCCACACTTAATAAGGCTTTGGTATAGGTTGTGTTAGTATTTCCATGAGTAGTTTTAGGAGCCTAGTGACAGTTTGACCATGAACGTGGAAAAGACCCATTCTAAAACCTTTCTTGGCTTACACATCCACATTTGATAAGGCTTTGATTGAGACAGTGTTAGTATTTCCATGGGGAGTTTAACGAGCCTAATGAGAGATGGACAAGGCTTCTGCACCATGGATAAGAAACACAAATGAGAACTCGACTAATCTCCTTTGTGACCTTGGGAAATAGATGTGTCGGAAGCGTCTGAGAATACTGGCCCATATGTCTTCTTATAAGCGACAGCAGAGGCGCTAACAGACAGAAGGCCACAGCTAGCAACACACGGCAGAACAGGTCGAAAAATAAAGGCTAATGAGCACGTACTAATAAACGAATCCAGAATTGTTTTTTGGGGAAAATTTGTGAATAATGGAAACCCGATGAAAAATACCTATAAATTTATGAACGAGTTAATGTTATATAAATATATATGGTTTATGAGGCGCTCTGATGCATATAATTATACTAATGATGCCGGGAAAATTCCTACGCACACACACACATACAAAAAAAAAACTAACAAACCAACAAACATACACACTAATCTATCTATCTATCTATATCATAATCTATCTATCTATCCATCTATCTATTTATCTATCTAACTCAAACTTATTTATCTGCCTATCTGTATTCTAAGTATATTTATCTATCTATTATTTATATATTTCAAGCTATCTATATGATTATCTGTCTATCTATCTATCTTCCTCTCCGTCTATATCTATCTACTTTATCTATTGATTTATATATCTATCTATATTACCTACCTAACTAACTTTGTATTTATTTATCTATCCATCAGTCTATCAATCTTTATTTATCTAACCTTACCATAGCTTAACCATTCTCAAGAAAAGCCAGGAGCAGACCCTCACAAAACATACCAAGACACACTCACGTTCCGCCCTGCAGTAACCCGACACACACACACACACGGCCTTCCCGAGGGCTGCACCAGGCGACCCGAGGCTGCGCAACGTACCTGAGGAAAAAAATGAAGATAAATTACTTTGTTTTACCTTTGAAAGAGATGAGGGACAGAGAGAGAGAGAGAGAGAGAGAGAGAGAGAGAGAGAGAGAGAGAGAGAGAGAGAGAGTGTGTGTGTGTGTGTGTGTGTGTGTGTGTATCTACTCCCAACACACACAAACACACACACACACACACACACACACACACACACACACACACACAGGCTGGTGTTTGCCCGCTGTGCTGCAGCCTGCAATATTGTCGTCATTGTTAGCTTTGCATTTTGTTCTTTCAACGTGTGCATTTATTCTTATTATTATTATTGTTATTATTATTATTATTAATATTATTATTATTATTATTATTATTGTTGTTGTTATTTTTCTCTTGGTGTTCTTTGTTGGCATTCATTTTAATATTTGTTCTTGTTTTATATTATGTTGGCTTTGTTATTGTTGTTATTGGTGGTGATGATGGTGGTTATGATGATGGTGGTAGTTTGTTTCCTTCCTTTTCTTTTTTTTCTTCTTGTGTTTCTTCTTCTTCTCCCACTTCTGCTTCTTCTTTTTCTTCTTCTTCTTCTTTTCTTTATCATCTTTTTCTTCCTCTTCTTCTTCTTCTTCTTCTTCTTCATTTTTTTCTTCTATTTTTATTTTTTCCTTCGTTTTCTTCTTTTTAGTTTTTATTTCTTTTTTTATATTTTCTTTTATCACCTCACTTCTCATCTCCTGGCTTACGTTTATGGCTCCCCGTTCTGCATTATCATAACACACACACACACACACACACACACACACACACACACACACACACACACACACAGGCTTTTTCTCCTCGTATTTGCCGTCCTTTCTTGCGCGTAAGTCGTGTGTGTTGTGCTTGTGCTCGCGGCCTGCTCAAGTGGCCGCGAGGAGGTGGTGATAGTGGTGGTGGTGGTAGTGATGATGTGCTGAATTGTGTTTTTGTAGTGGTTTTATTGTATTGGTGATGATGGTAGAGATGTATTTATTGTATGGAGGTGTGTGTGTGTGTGTGTGTGTGTGTGTGTGTGTGTGTGTGTGTGTAATCTATCTACCTGCATTCAACTATCTATACTTTACGTTGATATTTTAATCTTTGTATCTACCTTTCCATAAATTTAGTGTTATATATATTTATATTAATCTATCAGAGGGAGGAGGCAGTAATTGGGTCTTTAATGGGCGATTCGTGGTAACGGGCGAGGTAGTTTTATGACCCTGGTGGTAGTTTGACCCTTCTTCTGTATCATGAGCCTAAAAACACTCATTTGACTAGGCTTTTGTAGGAGTTTTGGGCATTTCCAGGGGTAGTTTTATGACCCTGGTGGTAGTTTGACCCTTCTTCTGTATCATGAGCCTTAAAACACTCATTTGACAAGGCTTTCGTAGGAGTTTTAGTCATTTCCAAGGGTAGTTTTATGACCCTGGTGGTAGTCTGACCCTTCTGTAGCTTGAACCTAAAAACACTCATTTGACTAGGCTTTTTTAGGAGTTTGGGGCATTAACGGGGGTAGTTTTATGACCCTGGTGGTAGTCTGACCCTTCTTCTGTACTGTGAACCCTCCAAAATTAGCCTTTCGTTTGAGTTTTGGGCATATTCAGGGGTAGCTTTATGACCCTGATGGTAGTCTGACCCATACTCTGTACTGTGAACCCCCAAAAAACTCATTTGATTAGCCTTTCGTAGGAGTTTGGGGCATATCCAGGGGTAGTTTTATGACCCTGGTGGTAGTTTGAGCCTTCCTCTGTACCATGAACCTTAGAAAACACCCATTATAACCCGACTGATCTTTTTAATCTTGGGAAGTAGATGACATGTGGAGTTTAAGCGTCTGACAATACCATGGAGGTAGAATTGATGGAGTCGACACGGCCCGCTAATCCCATTCATTGAGGTGAAGCCGACGAACTGTCAAATTTACGGCCAAAAGATGGGGGTGGGCGAGCCTGGCCGAGCCCATTAAGAGGGAGCCTGACCTGACAACACCTGACACACCTGGCCGTAAAAATGATAGCTCGGCCGGATTCACTTAATTGGGCTGATGTCGACTCCACGAATTCTACCTCCATGGACAATACCGATCTTACTCCCTTCCCTCACACCTCCTGCCAAGAGTCCAAAGAAATTTATGCACGGCGTCTATGCATACACAAGCCTCTCAGTTACCTCATCGTACATCTCCTAACACCGTGTACGCCCTTTTTACGTACCTTAACCGTCCCCTTCTAAGTGCCATATCTACCTACTGAGCAAGACGCTTTTCATCTCTACAAGTACTCAGTTTATGCACAGCGCCCACACTCAAGCCTCTTAGTTACAGCATCCTATATATACTAACACTGTGTACGCCCTTTATATATGCCTTTACCGTCCCTTTTTAAGTGCCATATCTACCCACTGAACGTAACTCTCTTCGTCCCATCAACCCGTCCAGCCCCATGAGAGATAATGAGGACGTTAATGAAGAGAAGAAAATATGATGAAGAAGAAGAAGAAGAAGAAGGAAAAGAAGACGACAAAGAAGAAGAAGCGGAAGAAGAAGACGAAAAAGAAGAAGAAGAGAAGAAGAGGAAGAATACGAAAAAGAAAATGAAGATCAACAACAATAACAATAGCAAAAATAATATAAGAATAAGAGTAAGAATAATAATAATAAGAAGAAAAGTCCCATTCATTTCCATCATTACAATTCCTCACATCATCTTCGTGGGCGTCAACGGAAACACACACACACACACACACACACACACACACACACACGCACAAGAACACTCGTCTCTTCCCCGCCGCCGCCGCTGCTCCTCTGCGCGGTGTGTTTGTCCTGCTCAGCCTCAGCAGCCGCGACGCGTAGTCAGTCAAGGCGTGCAAACTTATTACCTCCAATTCGTCTTAAGAACGCGAGGCTTAAATATATTCCTCGTTCATCCTGATTACTGCTCGGGAAAATTTGTCCTCTTTTCTTTCTTCTGAAATTCGTGTTTTCGTATAAATATTGGTGGTTCTTACTTCTTAACTTCGGTTTTTATATGAAAATTTGTGGCCTTACTCGAAACAAGTTTATCATTTCGTAAGTATATTATAATCCATCATCTATACTGTCTTTTAAAGGGGCAGTCATTGGCGGGCTTTTTCTTTTTCTCAATTATTTTTGTTCTTGAGTTGTTTCCTTTACTCTAAAAAAAAAAAATCTACAAATGGCTTTTCTTTATTTGAGTTCGTAACATTAATTTTCATTGCCGTGAAAGAGATGAGAATAAGCATTTTCATTTTACAACAATTATCATTATCTTCTATTTCTTGGGAATGGATATTTGATCATTGGCTACGAAGTTGAAAAAATAAACGAATCGAAAAACTGAATTTCAATTAAAAAAAAAAAATACGTTGCAATGTTATCCCTGTACACAGCAAGAACCGTAATGATAGTAGAAATATAAGACACTGAAGACTGAAAAAGAATTAAAAAAAAAGTGAAGAAGAAGGACAGTAATGGATATTGAAATCTATGACACTGGAGACTGAAAAGGATTTAAAAAAAGTGAGGAAGAGGGACAGTAATGGATATTGAAACCTAAGACACTGGAGACTGAAAAGGGATTAAGAGTTAGAAGACGAGGGACAACCATGGATATACCAGTTGAAAAATAAGAAGCTGAGCACTGAAAAGGAATACAACGATAAAAGAGAGGAACAGCAATATCAGTGTAATAGAAAATACTGAAGACTGAAAGGGAATCAAAAGCATGGAGAAGAGAGGCTTAATGGATATCACTTGAAACTTGAGACAATGAGGACAGAAAGCGAATTAAAGAGATGAAAAAGAGGGACATTAATAAATATCAGAAGAAATATAAGACAATGAAGAGATGAAGAGATGAGAGATGAAAGGGAGTGACGGTAATGCATATCAAGAGAAATATAAGAGGAACAGTAATGCCTATCAGTAGAATTATTAGACGCTGAAAACTGAAAAGGAATTAAATGGATGAAGGACAGGGAGAGAAATGGATATTATTTGAAATCTAAAATAAAGGAGACTGACAATTAACCAAAAGGATGAAAAGTGCCGGTTTTGCATATCTACCGAAGACAGAAAAGGAATTAAAACGATGAAGATGGGAGACGGAGAGAGGGAGGGGGAGAGAGGAAGCACAAATGACTCCCTGGGACATCTCGGCCTCTGATCTCGGTATGCAATGTCTCTGCGGCCTTCACCGGTACGCGTCGCGGAGATCAAAGGTTTATGGATCACCGACACCCCAAAGACGAGGCATCTCCAGAGCCTGACAGCATCCCAGCCACACGGGGCACGAGGAATGTCACAGATCAAGCCGGGGAATGAATAGCTTGCCCTTGATGCCAATACGACCACATTGCCATCACTTCCAATACCAAAACTTTATATACCGCCACGAGAAAGGTGACAGGTTTGATTCGTCACTAAAATGGAGTTTCGCCGCATATCCAACGAGGAAATAAAGACACAACACTACACACGAACACGACTGCCTTGAACGGGTAACCGCCTCCACCACCACCAATACAAGCAGAGCAGTTATTGTTAACACGTGCTGGACTTAGATCACTAGCCAGAGCCATAGGAGAGGTATTCAACACCATTTTTTTTAGGTGCTGCCTCTAGCACCGGTAGGCACTCTAGAGGGGCCTCTTGGACGACCGGAGTCTGTTAGTGGTGCAGGCGAATTTTATTTTAAGTGGCTGCCGTGATGTATGACTTGTTTAGCCCATGCTGCCCCCCGGTGCTCCGCTTTAACAAAGTCGCTGCAGCTAGTGTTGACTGAGGACCTGGCCAGCATGTAGGTAATCTTTTGACACTTGGCGATTGTTGAAAATTGTCATCGTCCTTCGGTGTGACTCAAACCCATGTCCACGGTTTGACACGATCCTCTTCACTGCCTTTAATAATTCCACTACAAGAGTCACCATTACGATATCAGATTTAATTGAAGAAAACAATACATCACAGAAGATTAGCACAACGCCAGTAGTACATCTCACGGGACAAGGATCCAAGCGCTGCCACGGTACCACTAATATACCATACCGCACTCAAGACCCAGCGCTCGTTTCCTCCGTAGTCAAGAAAGGCAGTGGCCCGGAGTGAACCCTCAACAAAGGGGGAAGGGAGGTAATACAGGATGAAAAAGAAGAACAAGTAAAAACCAGTACACCTCACAAGACATGGATATCCAAGCGCTGCCACCAGTTTATCGTCCCGCAATGAAGACACAACGCTCGTTTCTTCCGTAGTAAAGCACGAAAGCGGCACGGTGTGACCCCTCAACAAAGGGCGAAGGGAGGCAATGCAAGGCGGAACAAAAGAACAAGTAAAAAACAATAAACCTCACAAGATAGGGGTATCCAAGCGCTGCCACCAATGTATCAGTCTATACTCAAGACTCAGCACTCGTTTCCTCAGTGGTAAAGCAAGGCAGCGGCCAGGCGTGACCCCTCAACAAACGGCGAAGGAAGGCGATGCATCGCGCGGCCACGAGGTGAAGGAAGAAAACAGGTAATATTTATGTGGCGCTCCTTTCGGCCGGCCACAACTCCGGCTTCTAACGACCCCCACGACACCGGAAATTTTTCACGAGGAGCGTATACGTACAAGCGGCGTGTGTGTGTGTGTGTGTGTGTGTGTGTGTGTGTGTGTGTGTGTGTGTGTGTGTGTGTGTGTGTTGAATAATATAATTTCTTTTTTAAGTAAGTAATGTTTATTGCCATAATATACACATTGATATATACATATAAATATAATAATTATAATTCTGGCAACCTTGAATCTAGCCTGTCATAAGCCAAAGCTTCCCGACAGACTGTATATTTATTTCATTGCACTATTAATATTTTTCTAAAAGGTTGCAGATAAACTCCCAACCATAAAGCTAAATACAAATATACAATAAATAACATAGCATTAACTATATAAAACCAGATGAGTTATAATAGTTATATCTAAAATGTTAACTATAATAACAACTACAACAGCATCAACAATAATAATAATAATAACAATAATAATAATAATAATAATAATAATAATAACAATAATAATAATAATAATAACAATAACAATAATAAAAATAATATGGACAATAGTACTATGCAATTCACTGATTAGATTTAATAATGTAAATTTATTGTTCATTTCAGAATAAATTATAATTTTAACCGTGATTGTTTTGGATTGCAAATAAGTGTGTTTTACTGACTTTTTAAATAGAGAGAAATTATTACTAATAAGGAGATTTTTTATTTCTACTGGCAAAATTCCAAACTTGAAGTCCTGAGCATAAATACTATTTCTGAAAAGAACTGTGTCTGAACTGTGGAGAGATAAGGTTTATATTGTTCCTGCGCGTATTATGCAATGTATATTAATAACTTGAAAAGGATGGAGTTCCATGCATCAGTGCGAGGTTTTTATAAATAAATAATAGTAGAAAATAACAATGAATGTTTTAAAATTAAGAAATCTATGTATGTGGAAAATACGTTATGTGTGGAATCAAACTGTTCCTATTATAAAACATACACCTAAATATCTTATTTTGAGAAACCTGAAGATTTTTAAGAAAGGAAGGCCACGTACACGCCCACACAGATACAATAATAAATGAGATGCGGGTAACAAAGTGTATAATAAATGCTGATAAGTGCTTCTTGTGTGAGCTATTTCTTATTCGATACAGTATGCCACATATCCTAGATGTGGTTTATTTGCAACAGAATTAATTTGGTATTTCAATTGATATTTTGATCTATAGAAAACCATGAAACTTAGTATAAACTCACGTTCAAAGTACTTTTCCTTCAAGTGTTATAGGTGGCATGTTAGTAGTGACTGATCAGTTAAAATTGAAAGATAATGTATTTTGTGTGTGTGTGTGTGTGTGTGTGTGTGTGTGTGTGTGTGTGTGTGTGTGTGTGTGTGTTGAATAATAGAATTTTTTTCGGCTTCACCTTTATGGTACGGAAAAATATCATTTTCACTATATTGAGAGAGAGAAATCAGACCACACAGACCCCATGGTGAACTTGGTGGTCTGTCCTTAAACCTAAGTGATTTTACATTAATCAGAAGACTCAAAACGTTTTTTCTCTAGTTGATATTAAGTTAAAGGTAGCCCGGTCAGAGCTTCATTTTGAAGAAGGAGTCAGTCATTACCTGGATACTGATGGTGGGCTTATTCCATTCTCACCAACTTCGTTGGTGAAAGAAAAATTTGGGTGCCGATCTGGACCTACATCTACATCTGAGTTTTACGTATTGTTCCCTCGTGTGCGCAAGTGTCATCAGTCGTAAATATTGATCTGTCTGCATTCATTGAAACCATTAAGTATTTTGGCTCCATTCGATCAGTTTTCCCTCGGGCGACGTTTTCTCAGAGAGAGAACATGTTAAGGGTGAAAACCTTTCTTCGTAAGTTTGTTTCGCGCAGAGAGGATCATTTTTCGTTGCCCGACCTTTAACATACAATTTAGCAATATCCTTTTGCATAGTGAAGTTAAAACTGTACTTGCATATTCAAATGAGGTCTATTCATTATTTATGACGGGTATTACATCTTTATTTTTTTATACAAAGTTTCTTAATAAAGCCAACATTCTGTTCGCTTTGTTGCTGCCATCTGATGCATTGCTGTGAGAATTTGAGGTTTGACGCGATTTTGACCCCAAGTCCTTGACGCATTGAACAGCTTTTGAGTTTAACGCCGCGCATTTCGTATTCGAACAATTCTCGTTCCAACTTGAAGGACCTGGCACTTGTCTACCGTTAAAGGCATCTCCCATCTATATCCGACCAAGCTGAAATTTTGTGCAAATCCTCTTGGAGGCTTTGCCTGTCTTCAGTCAGAACCGAGTTACCAATCTTTGTGTGTCGTCTGCAAATTTACTAATGCGGTTATTGAGTCCAACATCCACGTCGTTGATATAAATAATGAAGAGCACTGGGCCAAGAACCAGAGCCCTGAGGACGCCACTAGTGACCAGGCGCCCTCTGAGTTAAATCCGTCAATCACTACTCTTTGTTTGTCTGTTGCTCAACCAATTCGCGATCCATTGGTTTTACTTGTGACCGTCAATACCCTATTTGCTTTAATTTGTAAAGTAATTTATGATGCGGGACTTTATCAAACGCTTTCTGGAAATCAAGATAGACTACGTCCAGTGATTTGGTTACGTCATAAACAGTGAAGAGAGTCTGTTATAAAAGGTTAATAGGTTTGATAGGCGGGATCTTTTGTTTCGAAGCCATGTTGTGAGTCCCAATCAATGAGTGGCTTTCAAGGTAACTCTGGTTTTGTCTCTAATTATGCCCTCAAGTAGCTTTCCGACAACCGAAGTTAGACTAATGGGCCTGTAATTACCCTGGTACTTTTTTGTCTCCTTTCTTAAAATCGGTGTCACGTTAGCCTTTTCCAATCTGAAGGGACGATGCCTTGTCGCAAGGACATATTAGACTACGGATTTGTGAGGGAGGATAGTATTTCGCTCTTTGTTTCTTTCAGCAGAGTTGGATATACTTTGTCAGGTCCAGGACTTTTTATTTGTTTTAAGTGATTTGAGGGCTTTAAGGACTTCATCGGGTTTTATTTCAAAGTTAGACAATGCATGCTCAGGATTTACATTAGTACTGGTGTTGAGGTGGTGGTGGCAGGAGGACTGTTATTATTAAACACCGAGGAATAATTGTTTAATAGGTTTGCAACGTGTTGGCTGTCAGTCACTAGTGCACCGTCAACTGTTTGTTAAAGGTCACAATTCACTTCTGATCGCCTTTCTGTTGTTTATGTAACTGAAGAAGGATTTCCGGATTATTTTTTACAGTTGGCTGCAATATTTTCTTCATATCTACGCTTTGCCTGACGAGAGAGAGAGAGACAGAAAGATATAGAGAGGCAGACACAAATAGATTGACCAGGAACACACACACCACCACACCCACACACACACACACACACCCCCACACACAAAAACGCAGCCCCCCCACCCCCACCCCCCACACCCCACACACATGCAGGAAAAACAAGTAAACCCAGCAAATACATAAGAAACATAACACACACGCACGCGCCCTAAATAAACAACATAGGAAAGCCAAAGTGTAAATATCATGTTTTGCGCATAATGCCCTTACTCATGGGAAAGTCAGTACGCCAGAGATAAGGGTTACACGCCGCGAGAACTACTAAAGCACGCAGCGAAGTAAGCACAACGATGTGGACGAAACGCTACTCATTACCGATTTCTTAGACGTGTCCTTGGCAAAAATAACCTTAAATTACGGGAAATTGAGAAACACCAGAAATTACAGGGAAGTGAGAAACATATATAGATAGATAGATAGATAGATAGATAGACAGATGAATAGATAGATAGATAATTGGGTAAATGTAGATAATATACAGACAGAAGGATGAACAACAAGATATATATATATATATATATATATAGAGAAGTCTGTTTACATTTTACATCCTAGGGTGGCTTTGGACTTATTTTTCCTTTTTCACTTTTCTTATAATAGTGTGTGGGACAGAACTTCTCTTTTTCTATCTATATTTTTTCTCTCTACCCACGAACTTAACAACTGTGGGCAGGAAATTCGAAAGGGAATGTCTCTCTGTGTTTGCTACGGTGACTATAATAATCTATTTGTCACCCTTTTTTCTTTTAATATTGGATGAGCTTCACCATTTTCCTATTTCTTTCCTTTTTTCTCTCTCCTTAGATTAATTTCATGTCTATAGCTCCTTTTCTTCTAGTGCTGGTTGTGAGCTTCACTTCTTTTCCCTCTTTCTGTCATTTCTCTCTCCGAACATCAACTTCACTTCTACAATATCTACCCTTTTCTCCCTATCAGATGAACATGTGTGTGTGTGTGTGTGTGTGTGTGTGTGTGTGTGTGTGTGTGTATGTGACGCAGGGGAACATTCCAGTGGCACCACCAAATAAAATCAATCAATCACTTCTTCGGCGCCTCCTCGGTCAGTGCCGCATCCTCGGAGACAGCGACAACTTCAAAGCAAGCGGCAACCCAGAATTGCTACTCTCAAACCTTTAGCGACGCCAGAAGTACCACATAGTTGACAATCTTTTCATCAGGTGTTTGGGGGCATTTTTAGGGTAATTTAATGGCCACATTAATTAGTAGTGTGACTCTTCTGTACCGCATTTATTTTGTTGACAGGGCTTTCGTGGTAATTTTAGGGCATTTTTGGGGTGGTTTAAGCCTTCCGTAGTGGTAGTGTGACTCTTCTTCTGTGCCATGAACCAAGTACACATAGTTGACAAGGCTTTCGTAGGTGTTTGGGGCATTTCTACGGAGTAGTTTAATGACCGTAGTGGTGAGCGACTCTTCTTCGTACGCAGACTTAAGAAGACGTATTAGAACGATTGACCCCTCCTTTCCCAGCCCTGAAATAGTTGATGTGAAGGTGAGGCAGAAGCGTCTGAACCACCAGCAACGTTCTGTGTCCTCAAACTCTCTCACCGCCTCCTGGTTCTCCGCAAACAACACCGCGACCCATTTCGAGGCTCCTCACAGCACGAAAGAGTTGTGTGCATCACGGTAGTGTTACTTTGCTCGTGAAGAGGCGACTGAGAAACTAATTTCTTAGGTTGCCACTGCTTGGACAGGCGCAAACTGAGCTTTAGTCACCCGCTGACTCCCAGAGTTTTCAGCGCTTGATAATCTGGAAATGGAAGGACTAATAAAGAACGCCAGGGTGATTGAAGATTTCCTCTGTAGACCTTTCCTGTAATGTTCCCTTACGTCAAGTATATAAAGCTAATGTAATGGAGGAGAGAGAGAGAAATACGATGATATGAGACAAGACAAAGATTGGATAGATAAGATAGAGAGAGGAACTGATGTAAGATAGAAAATATTAAGTTCTTCTACTACTCAGTAAAGAAGGTCAATGTCAATATGTCCCCAACCACCACAGATAAAAAAATGTAAGCTTATTTTTTCATAGTAAAGGAAAAAGCTCAAGAAAAACCCTAACTCACAATCCTGCCCTTTATAAAAGGGCATAGACAGAGTGGACAAAGAGGAAAAAAAGTACTGGTACCAGATCAGGGCATATGATCTTGCTGCAGCGTGGCCTCAGTGCTCATCTCCCATCGCATTGTAGCCACTTGAGGTCTCTGATGGGCAGGAGAGACAGAAGGCGCTGACAAACACGCCCCCTCAGCCAGCGGTCCCTAATAAAGAGAAGTATGTGCCATCCAGTGTCCCTTAGCCAATTTGTAAGGAACCGTAAGTTAAGGACCACCGCGGACGTCCATAAATTCGTGAGGCAAAAAGAAGTTATCGGAATAGCGCGGAAATATATATCCTACAAGCACACACACACACACACTCTCTCTCTCTCTCTCTCCTACCCTCTCTCTCTCCTACCCTCTCTCTCTCTCCTACCCTCTCTCTCTCTCTCCTACCCCTCTCTCTCTCTCTCTCTCTCTCTCTCTCTCTCTTTAATTACAACCAATGCTATGAAACTGTTACATACACTGTCACGTTTGGCCGAGGCGCGTGTTGCTACGGCCTGCCCCAACCAAACACCTCGACGACAGCAACTGGGCACGACGCGGTGAGGCAGCTGCTTGCTCACGACTTTCTACTCCTAGCTCTACCCCTGTGCTGCTTGGATCCTTATGCAAGAGTTAACCATGCCTGACATCTCAAGTTTTCAGCATCCTTTTGCTTCCAGTTTAACTCTGGGAATAGCTCTCCCTCTCTCTGTATTTTCTCTCACTGCATTGGACTTGAATTTGAACGTGAAGGGTATCAAGCTTAACGTTGCCCAGATTATCGGCACTCAGCCTTATATTTCCTGACTTTGCCCCAAAAAACTGTCTTCTGGGCTCCAATATTGAAACTCATTTAAAATTATCGTTAAGGCACAGTTGGGCCCTGATGTTTTCTTGGCGTAGTTAAGGCGTCAGAAACCGGTAAATACTATGCTCTGAGTACGTGATAATCTGGCAACAGTAATATCAAGACACTTCTCAGCCAACTGACAGTGAACCTCTCTTCTGGTCTGTCCACTCGTTCTGGGGGTCCACATATTCTTAAACATTTCGGCGCTTGCGGACATTTTACATTTGACAAGGCTTTCGTAGGGAGTTGTGGGCGCTTTCCAAGAATAGTTTTCTGACCTTCCTCTGTTACCGTGAACCTAGAACACACCCTACTAGAACGCGATTGATCTCTTGGCGCTTTGGAACTTGATGATGTGGAGGCGGAAGCGTCTAGGAATACAGGCCCCGTCACTCTTATTGCTGGAACATTGCTTAGCAGGGCTTTTTGTTTCCGTTTTTGCCCATTGTTCTTGAAGCTTCTCCCATTGGTGTAAAAAAACAAGAGTAAAGACAGAAAGCTCGTTGTGTTCCTAGGAATTGATAGATCCTCCAACCTCAAAGAAATAAAGCAATGATCGGCAGCGGGCGGCATGTGGGTCCAAGAAGAGAGAATTTCACATCATTACCGATCAATACACAGAAGGAAGAGAGATTAGTACGTGTAAGCAGAGCTGATCTACATCACAACTCGTACTGCCTCATTAGAGCACTACTTGCACTGCCTAATAGAAGCTTCAAACCTTGTATCTTTTTAAAGAAAGAAGCAGCTCAAGGCATAAAACAAGTGTAGAGAAAAAAAAAGCCGCTAAACGCTACTCCTAAAATATTACCCTAACAGAGAAACTAAATCTTGTACCTTGCCCCTCATATAACACTAATCTCACTCAGCAGAATTATCATTATGGAGGATATTGTCCATTAAAGCCACAATCCCCTCCTTGTGCAGCCTCATGCCGTGCTGAGCCGTGGCACTGCCTCAACCCCGAACACTGATACGCTCACTAAACATAAAGTAACCATTACCGAAGGACAGGTTCCTCCTCCCCCTTCTACTGCTGGCTTCGTTAGCGGCCCTCCCTCACAGCACAAGCCATCATGCCTCCAAGCCTCGTCCCAGTCAGGGCAGCAACGAGCAACACTTGCTGCCACAGGTCGGATCAAATTATCGTTCATCTGAAATTGTCGACCCTCAACCCAGTCAGCCCGCATATTCCAATCTCTACTGGTATGTGGTGCCCATTCTTCGGAACAGGGCTCAGGTTGCGTTAGGCTAGGTTAGGATGGCTTATGTTAGAATTTCGTTGTAGTCATGTAGAGGAAATTTTGAGTGGTGAATTCTGGCTGAAGTGAAGGTATTTTCCAGAGCACGCAGTGGTTTAGGGTATTCTATATACCCTAATGATATGGGGTGCCACTCTTACTTGAACAAGGGGAAGGTTTACGTTAGGTTATGTTCGGTGTTAGCTCCAGAGTTAAGAGTTAAGCTCAGGTTGGGTTAAATTCTAGGTTTAGAACTAAATTAGAATTACCTCCAGGTTAGATTGCTTTTAGGGTTTATGTCATATCAGGTTAGGTTAGGTCAGGTAAAATTAGATGAGAGATAGGTTTAATAGTAGTAATTTGATCAATTTAGATGGAATTTACCAATGAGGGTATTTTTCCAAGAACACCGCGTTAGTTAGCAATTTCGAAGGTTGCAGCCGAGCGTCTTCACTCAGGGACCACAAACCCGTAGAGAGATTGGGCATAACAAGCCCGCCTAATATGCCTGGCCATGTAGGGCGAGCCGCCTGCAAAGCTAAGCGCTGCCACTCTGCTGCAGCCCGCCTCCTGCCCCGCCTCGCACGCGCCGCCTGGGTTGTGAGGATAAAAAGATTTATTAGCCCGCACTTTTAGCGCCGCCGTGACCAAACTCATATGTTTCACTTCTCCACAGGCTTTAGATTTCGCGCAGAAACTCCCCAATCCCGCAGCCCCTACTTAGCGACCGGCGATCTTTCAAATACTGGCAGTCCCGTGTATTCAAGCCGGTTAGCATGTGTTTTATTGTCCAGTTCCAATGTCTGTGTTGTATAAGACAGACTAAGGTTCATGTTATTCATAAACATTAGCCGATATTCATTTAAGGCCACAGGAAGAAAACCGGGTTGTCGTCATGGTGATTTTCCCATTCAAGACGCAGAAGTCGTAATCAAACTATCTATGAACGTAAAGAGTTCGCAAGAAAATCCCAGTACTTCTACGAGGAGAAGCTTTTCAAACAGAGCGAACTGAGGCGCGGGGCGTTTTGGAAAGAGCACGAAGAAGTTAATGTTGCTGATCATGATACTGTCGCCAAGGCCCCAAACCTTACCATTTGAAACAGAGACAGCACGCCTATAAAAGAATACATAAACACATAAATAAATATAAATAAATACATACACACATCAAACAACCTTGACTTCTCCACTTTCTAAATTTGTCAGAAACCGCATTTATTACCATAGAATCAAACATTGCATCGCCTGAAAAATTACCGTTGCTTCACGCCGCAAAATAAATAAATAAAGTCGTCATATAAATAAATACTCTTATACACCAAACAGCATTAACTTCCTTCTCTCCGCTTCCTGCACATTTTACAAACCGGCATTTGTTACATTTCAAGTAAACACTTGCATCGCTAAACATTACCCGCTGCTTAGGTGACAAAAAGCTGCTTTGAATTCGTCACAAAGTTCATTGCCTCGCAGTAAAGCGTTTCCCGATATTACGCGGCGAAACTATTAATCAATCGCTTTAATGTCCCAAATTAAAGAGCTCGCTTTGCCTTCGACCCGGTAGTACCTTTGGCGTGCTCGGTATGAGTTCAGCCGGTGGAACCATTACGGGGCCGAAACACGGAGTAAAAGGTTCCTATCGTGGACAATATGCATCACCTGTGCTGGCTGGCTACGGTGACCGCCTTGCCCCAGAATGACTTCTTGGGCTAACGGCAGTGCCGCGTGTCGCATGGGCGACCCCTCATGTGGTGAACGTTCTCTCTGTTTTCTGCCGGTGCGTATAGTTATGGTAAAACTGTAAACGATGAAACTCTCTCTCTCTCTCTCTCTCTTTATATCGCCCTCTCTCTCTCTCTCTCTCTCTCTCTCTCGCATCTCCTCTCTCTCTCTCTCTCTCTCTCTCTCTCTCTCTCTCTCTCTCTCTCTCTCTCTCTCTCTCTCTTCTCTCTCTCTCTCTCTCTCTCTCTCTCTCTCTCTCTCTCTCTCTCTCTCTCTCTCTCTCTCTCTCTCTCTCTCTCTCTCTCTCTCTCTCTCTATCTCTCTCTCTCCCTTCTCTCTCTCTCTCTCTCTCTCTCTCTCTCTCTCTCTCTCTCTCATCTCTCTCTCTCCTCTCTCCTCTCATCTCTCTCTCTCTCTCTCTCTCTCTCTCTCTCTCTCTCTCTCTTTCTCTCTCTCTCTCTCTCTCACCTCTCTCTATATTCTTCCTCTCTCCTCCTCTCTCCTCTCTCTCTCTCTCTCTCTCTCTCTCTCTCTCCTCTCCTCTCTCCTCTCTCTCTCTCTCTATCCTCTCTATCTTCTTCTTCCTCTCTCTCTTTCTCTCTCTCTCTCTCTCTCTCTCTCTCTCTCTCTCTCTCTCTCTCTCTACAAACAAAGCCTCTAGCCTATTAAAAAGTACCCCGTGCAGAGAGAAGAACAGAAAAATGGCGTGACAATGGACCAGACATAAATGTATAAAATTAGTCCCTGCAGCAAAATGTTAGCAGTCTTATTGGCCCAGGCCTGAGGCGCTGCAACCTCCAGCACGGGCCATGGTGACCACCCACCAGCGCAGACACCCCACTTCACCGTCACGACACTGGCGGGCAGATGCTGGCGCAGCTAACATAAACTGGTGACGCCAGTGGCTGCGGGACAAAACGCTCGGAGTAAGCGGGGAATATATCACCAACTGGCTACCTAACATGCTTTTCCTGACAGCGTTTATTTCCCAGGCCATGGTGTCCCACAAGGGAGATGTGAATGTATCAGCGCGATCCTTCACTGGGCTCAGGCCGAACTCGGAATCACCAAGAGAAATGTTTTCACGGCTAATAGATTCCTCTGCGGAAGACTTTAAATCTGGCCGGTCATTTCATCGGTACTTCTCACTCACGCACATTAGCATACACTTCTTGGCCCGCCTGGCCCGCCTGGCAGGCGCAGCGAGGAACAACCGCCGGCACAGCTCACATTTTTACGCTCCCTCGCAAAAATTTCCTGACAGCCAAGCGGCGGTATTTATCTTCCTCTAAGGAGGTCGTCGTCGTCTTTTTTGCGGCGATGCACGCCTTCCCAGCATTCATCTTGGCGGGTAATTAGCGAAAGACGTCGGTAATTTAATGACCAGCATGTTGCTGAGAAATAGCGGGGCGAGATTACTGGTCTGTGCTCACTGACTTAAGGGTGGACGTGAACCCCACTGGATCCAGCAAAGGCTTCCTACAAGACTGACAATGGCCCAGGCGAAGAGGCAGGCAAGGAGGCTCCGTGGTGGCCTATTGTCGCGCGGCTAAAGGTGGAGGGAAGAAGGCGCCGTGATCTTACCACATTAATGGAAGGAAAGTGCCGAAACGTACTTGCACTGTGGGAGGAACACACGCAACTGCACTGGTTCTTACGCCAAGGCGGCCCAGATTTAACAGAAGCTCGTAACTGTATCAAGGGACGAGGTGTGAAACCTTTCAGAAACTAACTGAGTATCGGCGGTGAAGCCGCGATTCCAGCACTCAAGATAACGCCCATGCCGTAAATATAAGCTTCTGCGAGACGCCTGCCTGCCATATAGCTTTGAGGGCAGTGGATGAGTGTCCGGCCTGAAGAGGCAGAGTTACAGCACTGAAAATGTGATGGGCAATGAATGAATGAATAAATCAATGACTCACACTGCAACGTCAATATATGAGTCGAATTTGATAGCACTACCGTCCCACTCTTTCCTCTTTCCATCTGCTTACCTCACCACTGCTTCCATCGCCTCTTTCTCCTTCCTGCTCCTGCTATGCTATCACCACTCTAAGTCTTCTCCTCTTCACTCTCTACCTCTCCCCCACCTCCCTCCTCCTTCTCTTCCTCCTCCTGCTCCCCCCCTTTTTTTCCTTTTCGTCTTCCTCTTCCTCCCTCCTCTTCCTTCTTTCTCTCTTCCTCCCTCATCCTTCATCTCCTTCTTCCTCTTTCCTCTCTCTCCTTCTCTCGTGCTTCCTCTTGCTCCTCCTCCTCACTCTCTCTCTCCTCTGATTTAGTAAGGGAAGTTTCAATAGACTTCGTTTGTTCTAACAACTCTTCTTTCATTATGTAGACTTGAGGGACCCGGAGAATAGAAGATTCTTCCCACAACAAAGGACAAACAAAATATAACATTAGAGGCGTGTGGTGGGAGCGTCGAATTCATGTTGTGTCGCGCCATGAGTTATGTTTTTCATCAAGTACCAGATTAGTTGACGCCTTGCCCCACAATTTGCCAACTTCCTCATCTACCTGACCAATGTTCTATATCACGCACTGTTCGAGGTCTGTGGCGCAGTGGTGTGTCCTAATCCATACTTTCCCTGGCAACCCATAAAAAGAAGAAACCCAGTTCAGAGAGAGATAACACCGTGCTCAATTTGCCAGCAACCTTTCATTTACTGACTATTGTTCTATATCACACACTGCCATTCCGTCTGGGCAGTGCATTGACAGCGAGCGTCGGGTACAAGCGTCTATCCACCCAGCCAGAAAAACCCAATAAAGAGTTTCCCCGGTAACCTATACAAGAAAGGCAGTTCAGGAGAAATGACACCGTGCTCTCAACTTGCCCGGCACCTCCTTTACTGACCAATGCTCCATATCACACACTGTTCTTTCTGGGCAGAGCATTTCACGGCTGAGTGTCTGGTGCAGGTGCGTCATGTTTGAGGAGGCTGAAAACACTAATACAACTTTCATGCCAGTGACCTATAAATGAAAGAAAGGAAAGAAGAAGAGACGCTTACGTGCCTTTCAGCTTGCCAGCACCTTCTTTACCGACCAATGTTCCACATATCACACACACTGTTCTGTTTGGGCTAAAGGTGTTAACGCAGCTGAGCGTCTAGATGCCCAGGCGTATGAGCTCCATTATATTGGGCGTATATTTAATACCTAAAGAAAGAAAGATCAATACAACTTTCCTTACAAGTTTAGACCCAATAAAAGAAAGGCAGTTCAAACCTCAGTAACTCCAGAATATTTCTCCTCAAAATCAGGAAGCCAATCTACTTTTCGACACTCTCCAAACTTTCCCAGAACAAGGGTGTCAGCACCCTTCCACTGCCCTCGCCGGCGCTTCAAACTTTTACCCCCATCTTTCTTTTCCCCACTCAGCACTGCACCCAGA